>NW_027616890.1:0-173571 GCF_964187855.1 Myxine glutinosa | reverse complement strand
GTTAGTGTTGAAAAAACACTTTTCGCACTTGTGTTGGTGCAGGAAACCACTTTTGCACTTGTATTAGTGTGGAAAAACCACTTTTCGCACTTGTGTTAGTGTTGAAAAACCACTTTTTGCACTTGTGTTGGTGCAGGAAACCACTTTTGCACTTGTATTGGTGTGGAAAAAACACTTTTTGCACTTGTGTTAGTGTTGAAAAACCACTTTTCGCACTTGTGTTAGTGTTGAAAAACCACTTTTCGCACTTGTGTTAGTGTTGAAAAACCACTTTTCGCACTTGTGTTGGTGCAGGAAACCACTTTTGCACTTGTATTGGTGTGGAAAAAACACTTTTTGCACTTGTGTTAGTGTTGAAAAACCACTTTTCGCACTTGTGTTAGTGTTGAAAAACCACTTTTCGCACTTGTGTTAGTGTTGAAAAACCACTTTTCGCACTTGTGTTGGTGCAGGAAACCACTTTTGCACTTGTATTAGTGTGGAAAAAGCACTTTTTGCACTTGTGATAGTGTTGAAAAACCACTTTTCGCACTTGTGTTAGTGTTGAAAAACCACTTTTCGCACTTGTGTTGGTGCAGGAAACCACTTTTGCACTTGTATTAGTGTGGAAAAAACCACTTTTCGCACTTGTGTTAGTGTTGAAAAACCACTTTTTGCACTTGTGTTAGTTTTGAAAAACCACTTTTCGCACTTGTGTTGGTGCAGGAAACCACTTTTGCACTTGTATTAGTGTGGAAAAAACACTTTTTGCACTTGTGATAGTGTTGAAAAACCACTTTTCGCACTTGTGTTAGTGTTGAAAAACCCCTTTTCGCACTTGTGTTGGTGCAGGAAACCACTTTTGCACTTGTATTAGTGTGGCAAAATCACTTTTCGCACTTGTGTTAGTGTTGAAAAACCACTTTTCGCACTTGTGTTAGTGTTGAAAAACCACTTTTCGCACTTGTGTTGGTGCAGGAAACCACTTTTGCACTTGTATTGGTGTTGAAAAACCACTTTTCGCACTTGTGTTAGTGTTGAAAAACCACTTTTCGCACTTGTGTTGGTGCAGGAAACCACTTTTGCACTTGTATTAGTGTGGAAAAACCACTTTTCGCACTTGTGTTAGTGTTGACAAACCACTTTTCGCACTTGTGTTAGTGTTGAAAAACCACTTTTCGTACTTGTGTTAGTGTTGAAAAACCACTTTTCGCACTTGTGTTCGTGCAGGAAACCACTTTTGCACTTGTATTAGTGTGGAAAAACCACTTTTCGCACTTGTGTTAGTGTTGAAAAACCACTTTTCGCACTTGTGTTAGTGTTGAAAAACCACTTTTCGCACTTGTGTTAGTGTTGAAAAACCACTTTTCGCACTTGTGTTGGTGCAGGAAACCACTTTTGCACTTGTATTAGTGTGGAAAAAAACACTTTTTGCACTTGTGATAGTGTTGAAAAACCACTTTTCGCACTTGTGTTAGTGTTGAAAAACCACTTTTCGCACTTGTGTTAGTGTTGAAAAACCACTTTTCGCACTTGTGTTGGTGCAGGAAACCACTTTTGCACTTGTATTAGTGTGGAAAAACCACTTTTCGCACTTGTGTTAGTGTTGAAAAACCACTTTTCGCACTTGTGTTAGTGTTGAAAAACCACTTTTCGCACTTGTGTTAGTGTTGAAAAACCACTTTTCGCACCTGTGTTGGTGCAGGAAACCACTTTTGCACTTGCATTAGTGTGGAAAAACCACTTTTCGCACTTGTGTTTAGTGTTGAAAAACCACTTTTCGCACTTGTGTTAGTGTTGAAAAACCACTTTTCGCACCTGTGTTGGTGCAGGAAACCACTTTTGTACTTGTATTAGTGTGGAAAAAACACTTTTTACACTTGTGATAATGTTGAAAAACCACTTTTCGCACTTGTGTTAGTGTTGAAAAACCACTTTTCGCACTTGTGTTGGTGCAGGAAACCACTTTTGCACTTGTATTAGTGTGGAAAAACCACTTTTCGCACTTGTGTTAGTGTTGAAAAACCACTTTTCGCACTTGTGTTAGTGTTGAAAAACCACTTTTCACACTTGTGTTAGTGTTGAAAAACCACTTTTCGCACTTGTGTTGGTGCAGGAAACCACTTTTGCACTTGTATTAGTGTGGAAAAAACACTTTTTTGCACTTGTGATAGTGTTGAAAAACCACTTTTCGCACTTGTGTTAGTGTTGAAAAACCACTTTTCGCACTTGTGTTAGTGTTGAAAAACCACTTTTTGCACTTGTGTTAGTGTTGAAAAACCACTTTTCGCACTTGTGTTGGTGCAGGAAACCACTTTTGCACTTGTATTAGTGTGGAAAAAACACTTTTTGCACTTGGAATAGTGTTGAAAAACCACTTTTCGCACTTGTGTTAGTGTTGAAAAACCACTTTTCGCACTTGTGTTAGTGTTGAAAAACCACTTTTCGCACTTATGTTGGTGCAGGAAACCACTTTTGCACTTGTATTAGTGTGGAAAAAGCACTTTTTGCACTTGTGATAGTGTTGAAAAACCACTTTTCGCACTTGCGTTAGTGTTGAAAAACCACTTTTCGCACTTGTGTTGGTGCAGGAAACCACTTTTGCACTTGTATTAGTGTGGAAAAACCACTTTTCGCACTTGTGTTAGTGTTGATAAACCACTTTTTGCACTTGTGTTAGTGTTGAAAAACCACTTTTCGCACTTGTGTTGGTGCAGGAAACCACTTTGCACTTGTATTAGTGTGGAAAAAACACTTTTTGCACTTGTGATAGTGTTGAAAAACCACTTTTCGCACTTGTGTTAGTGTTGAAAAACCCTTTTCGCACTTGTGTTGGTGCAGGAAACCACTTTTGCACTTGTATTAGTGTGGCAAAATCACTTTTCGCACTTGTGTTAGTGTTGAAAAACCACTTTTCGCACTTGTGTTAGTGTTGAAAAAACCACTTTTCGCACTTGTGTTGGTGCAGGAAACCACTTTTGCACTTGTATTGGTGTTGAAAAACCACTTTTCGCACTTGTGTTAGTGTTGAAAAACCACTTTTCGCACTTGTGTTGGTGCAGGAAACCACTTTTGCACTTGTATTAGTGTGGAAAAACCACTTTTCGCACTTGTGTTAGTGTTGACAAACCACTTTTCGCACTTGTGTAGTGTTGAAAAACCACTTTTCGCACTTGTGTTAGTGTTGAAAAACCACTTTTCGCACTTGTGTTCGTGCAGGAAACCACTTTTGCACTTGTATTAGTGTGGAAAAACCACTTTTCGCACTTGTGTTAGTGTTGAAAAACCACTTTTCGCACTTGTGTTAGTGTTGAAAAACCACTTTTCGCACTTGTGTTAGTGTTGAAAAACCACTTTTCGCACTTGTGTTGGTGCAGGAAACCACTTTTGCACTTGCATTAGTGTGGAAAAACCACTTTTCGCACTTGTGTTAGTGTTGAAAAACCACTTTTCGCACTTGTGTTAGTGTTGAAAAACCACTTTTCGCACCTGTGTTGGTGCAGGAAACCACTTTTGTACTTGTATTAGTGTGGAAAAAACACTTTTTGCACTTGTGATAATGTTGAAAAACCACTTTTCGCACTTGTGTTAGTGTTGAAAAACCACTTTTCGCAATTGTGTTAGTGTTGAAAAACCACTTTTCGCACTTGTGTTAGTGTTGAAAAACCACTTTTCGCACTTGTGTTGGTGCAGGAAACCACTTTTGCACTTGTATTAGTGTGGAAAAACCACTTTTCGCACTTGTGTTAGTGTTGAAAAACCACTTTTTGCACTTGTGTTAGTGTTGAAAAACCACTTTTCGCACTTGTGTTGGTGCAGGAAACCACTTTTGCACTTGTATTAGTGTGGAAAAAACACTTTTTGCACTTGTGATAGTGTTGAAAAACCACTTTTCGCACTTGTGTTAGTGTTGAAAAACCACTTTTTGCACTTGTGTTAGTGTTGAAAAACCACTTTTCGCACTTGTGTTGGTGCAGGAAACCACTTTTGCACTTGTATTAGTGTGGCAAAATCACTTTTCGCACTTGTGTTAGTGTTGAAAAACCACTTTTCGCACTTGTGTTAGTGTTGAAAAACCACTTTTCGCACTTGTGTTGGTGCAGGAAACCACTTTTGCACTTGTATTGGTGTTGAAAAACCACTTTTCGCACTTGTGTTAGTGTTGAAAAACCACTTTTCGCACTTGTGTTGGTGCAGGAAACCACTTTTGCACTTGTATTAGTGTGGAAAAACCACTTTTCGCACTTGTGTTAGTGTTGACAAACCACTTTTCGCACTTGTGTAGTGTTGAAAAACCACTTTTCGCACTTGTGTTAGTGTTGAAAAACCACTTTTCGCACTTGTGTTCGTGCAGGAAACCACTTTTGCACTTGTATTAGTGTGGAAAAACCACTTTTCGCACTTGTGTTAGTGTTGAAAAACCACTTTTCGCACTTGTGTTAGTGTTGAAAAACCACTTTTCGCACTTGTGTTAGTGTTGAAAAACCACTTTTCGCACTTGTGTTGGTGCAGGAAACCACTTTTGCACTTGCATTAGTGTGGAAAAACCACTTTTCGCACTTGTGTTAGTGTTGAAAAACCACTTTTCGCACTTGTGTTAGTGTTGAAAAACCACTTTTCGCACCTGTGTTGGTGCAGGAAAACCACTTTTGTACTTGTATTAGTGTGGAAAAAACACTTTTTGCACTTGTGATAATGTTGAAAAACCACTTTTCGCACTTGTGTTAGTGTTGAAAAACCACTTTTCGCACTTGTGTTGGTGCAGGAAACCACTTTTGCACTTGTATTAGTGTGGAAAAACCACTTTTCGCACTTGTGTTAGTGTTGAAAAACCACTTTTCGCACTTGTGTTAGTGTTGAAAAACCACTTTTCACACTTGTGTTAGTGTTGAAAAACCACTTTTCGCACTTGTGTTGGTGCAGGGAAACCACTTTTGCACTTGTATTAGTGTGGAAAAAACACTTTTTGCACTTGTGTTAGTGTTGAAAAACCACTTTTTGCACTTGTGTTAGTGTTGAAAAACCACTTTTCGCAATTGTGTTAGTGTTGAAAAACCACTTTTCGCACTTGTGTTAGTGTGGAAAAACCACTTTTCGCAATTGTGTTAGTGTTGAAAAACCACTTTTCGCAATTGTGTTAGTGTTGAAAAACCACTTTTTCGCACTTGTGTTAGTGTTGAAAAACCACTTTTCGCACTTGTGTTAGTGTTGAAAAACCACTTTTCGCACTTGTGTTGCAGGAAACCACTTTTGCACTTGTATTAGTGTGTAAAAAAACACTTTTTGCACTTGTGATAGTGTTGAAAAACCACTTTTCGCACTTGTGTTAGTGTTGCAAAACCACTTTTCGCACTTGTGTTGGTGCAGGAAACCACTTTTGCACTTGTATTAGTGTGGAAAACCACTTTTCGCACTTGTGTTAGTGTGAAAAAACCACTTTTCGCACTTGTGTTGGTGCAGGAAACCACTTTTGCACTTGTATTAGTGTGGAAAAACCACTTTTCGCACTTGTGTTAGTGTTGAAAAACCACTTTTCGCACTTGTGTTAGTGTTGAAAAACCACTTTTCGCACTTGTGTTAGTGTTGAAAAACCACTTTTTGCACTTGTGTTGGTGCAGGAAACCACTTTTGCACTTGTATTGGTGTGGAAAAAACACTTTTTGCAGTTGTGATAGTGTTGAAAAACCACTTTTCGCACTTGTGTTAGTGTTGAAAAACCACTTTTCGCACTTGTGTTAGTGTTGAAAAACCACTTTTCGCACTTGTGTTGGTGCAGGAAACCACTTTTGCACTTGTATTAGTGTGGAAAAACCACGATTCGCACTTGTGTTAGTGTTGAAAAACCACTTTTCGCACTTGTGTTAGTGTTGAAAAACCACTTTTTCGCACATGTGTTGGTGCAGGAAACCACTTTTGCACTTGTATTAGTGTGGAAAAAACACTTTTTGCACTTGTGATAGTGTTGAAAAACCACTTTTCGCACTTGTCTTAGTGTTGAAAAACCACTTTTCGCACTTGTGTTAGTGTTGAAAAACCACTTTTCGCATTTGTGTTGGTGCAGGTAACCACTTTTGCACTTGTATTAGTGTGGAAAAAACACTTTTTGCACTTGTGATAGTGTTGAAAAACCACTTTTCGCACTTGTGTTAGTGTTGAAAAACCACTTTTCGCACTTGTGTTAGTGTTGAAAAACCACTTTTCGCACTTGTGTTAGTGTTGAAAAACCACTTTTTGCACTTGTGTTGGTGCAGGAAACCACTTTTGCACTTGTATTGGTGTGGAAAAAAACACTTTTTGCAGTTGTGATAGTGTTGAAAAATCACTTTTCGCACTTGTGTTAGTGTTGAAAAACCACTTTTCGCACTTGTGTTAGTGTTGAAAAACCACTTTTCGCACTTGTGTTGGTGCAGGAAACCACTTTTGCACTTGTATTAGCGTGGAAAAACCACTATTCGCACTTGTGTTAGTGTTGAAAAACTACTTTTCGCACTTGTGTTAGTGTTGAAAAACCACTTTTCGCACTTGTGTTGGTGCAGGAAACCACTTTTGCACTTGTATTGGTGTTGAAAAACCACTTTTCGCACTTGTGTTAGTGTTGAAAAACCACTTTTCGCACTTGTGTTGGTGCAGGAAACCACTTTTGCACTTGTATTAGTGTGGAAAAACCACTTTTCGCACTTGTGTTAGTGTTGACAAACCACTTTTCGCACTTGTGTTAGTGTTGAAAAACCACTTTTCGTACTTGTGTTAGTGTTGAAAAACCACTTTTCGCACTTGTGTTGGTGCAGGAAACCACTTTTGCACTTGTATTGGTGTTGAAAAACCACTTTTCGCACTTGTGTTAGTGTTGAAAAACCACTTTTCGCACTTGTGTTGGTGCAGGAAACCACTTTTGCACTTGTATTAGTGTGGAAAAACCACTTTTCGCACTTGTGTTAGTGTTGACAAACCACTTTTCGCACTTGTGTTAGTGTTGAAAAACCACTTTTCGTACTTGTGTTAGTGTTGAAAAACCACTTTTCGCACTTGTGTTCGTGCAGGAAACCACTTTTGCACTTGTATTAGTGTGGAAAAACCACTTTTCGCACTTGTGTTAGTGTTGAAAAACCACTTTTCGCACTTGTGTTAGTGTTGAAAAACCACTTTTCGCACTTGTGTTAGTGTTGAAAAACCACTTTTCGCACTTGTGTTGGTGCAGGAAACCACTTTTGCACTTGTATTAGTGTGGAAAAAACACTTTTTGCACTTGTGATAGTGTTGAAAAACCACTTTTCGCACTTGTGTTAGTGTTGAAAAACCACTTTTCGCACTTGTGTTAGTGTTGAAAAACCACTTTTCGCACTTGTGTTGGTGCAGGAAACCACTTTTGCACTTGTATTAGTGTGGAAAAACCACTTTTCGCACTTGTGTTAGTGTTGAAAAACCACTTTTCGCACTTGTGTTAGTGTTGAAAAACCACTTTTCGCACTTGTGTTAGTGTTGAAAAACCACTTTTCGCACCTGTGTTGGTGCAGGAAACCACTTTTGCACTTGCATTAGTGTGGAAAAACCACTTTTCGCACTTGTGTTAGTGTTGAAAAACCACTTTTCGCACTTGTGTTAGTGTTGAAAAACCACTTTTCGCACCTGTGTTGGTGCAGGAAACCACTTTTGTACTTGTATTAGTGTGGAAAAAACACTTTTTACACTTGTGATAATGTTGAAAAACCACTTTTCGCACTTGTGTTAGTGTTGAAAAACCACTTTTCGCACTTGTGTTGGTGCAGGAAACCACTTTTGCACTTGTATTAGTGTGGAAAAACCACTTTTCGCACTTGTGTTAGTGTTGAAAAACCACTTTTCGCACTTGTGTTAGTGTTGAAAAACCACTTTTCACACTTGTGTTAGTGTTGAAAAACCACTTTTCGCACTTGTGTTGGTGCAGGAAACCACTTTTGCACTTGTATTAGTGTGGAAAAAACACTTTTTTGCACTTGTGATAGTGTTGAAAAACCACTTTTCGCACTTGTGTTAGTGTTGAAAAACCACTTTTCGCACTTGTGTTAGTGTTGAAAAACCACTTTTTGCACTTGTGTTAGTGTTGAAAAACCACTTTTCGCACTTGTGTTGGTGCAGGAAACCACTTTTGCACTTGTATTAGTGTGGAAAAAACACTTTTTGCACTTGGAATAGTGTTGAAAAACCACTTTTCGCACTTGTGTTAGTGTTGAAAAACCACTTTTCGCACTTGTGTTAGTGTTGAAAAACCACTTTTCGCACTTATGTTGGTGCAGGAAACCACTTTTGCACTTGTATTAGTGTGGAAAAAGCACTTTTTGCACTTGTGATAGTGTTGAAAAACCACTTTTCGCACTTGCGTTAGTGTTGAAAAACCACTTTTCGCACTTGTGTTGGTGCAGGAAACCACTTTTGCACTTGTATTAGTGTGGAAAAACCACTTTTCGCACTTGTGTTAGTGTTGATAAACCACTTTTTGCACTTGTGTTAGTGTTGAAAAACCACTTTTCGCACTTGTGTTGGTGCAGGAAACCACTTTTGCACTTGTATTAGTCTGGAAAAAACACTTTTTGCACTTGTGATAGTGTTGAAAAACCACTTTTCGCACTTGTGTTAGTGTTGAAAAACCCCTTTTCGCACTTGTGTTGGTGCAGGAAACCACTTTTGCACTTGTATTAGTGTGGCAAAATCACTTTTCGCACTTGTGTTAGTGTTGAAAAACCACTTTTCGCACTTGTGTTAGTGTTGAAAAACCACTTTTCGCACTTGTGTTGGTGCAGGAAACCACTTTTGCACTTGTATTGGTGTTGAAAAACCACTTTTTGCACTTGTGTTAGTGTTGAAAAACCACTTTTCGCACTTGTGTTGGTGCAGGAAACCACTTTTGCACTTGTATTAGTGTGGAAAAACCACTTTTCGCACTTGTGTTAGTGTTGACAAACCACTTTTCGCACTTGTGTAGTGTTGAAAAACCACTTTTCGCACTTGTGTTAGTGTTGAAAAACCACTTTTCGCACTTGTGTTCGTGCAGGAAACCACTTTTGCACTTGTATTAGTGTGGAAAAACCACTTTTCGCACTTGTGTTAGTGTTGAAAAACCACTTTTCGCACTTGTGTTAGTGTTGAAAAACCACTTTTCGCACTTGTGTTAGTGTTGAAAAACCACTTTTCGCACTTGTGTTGGTGCAGGAAACCACTTTTGCACTTGCATTAGTGTGGAAAAACCACTTTTCGCACTAGTGTTAGTGTTGAAAAACCACTTTTCGCACTTGTGTTAGTGTTGAAAAACCACTTTTCGCACCTGTGTTGGTGCAGGAAACCACTTTTGTACTTGTATTAGTGTGGAAAAAACACTTTTTGCACTTGTGATAATGTTGAAAAACCACTTTTCGCACTTGTGTTAGTGTTGAAAAACCACTTTTCGCAATTGTGTTAGTGTTGAAAAACCACTTTTCGCACTTGTGTTAGTGTTGAAAAACCACTTTTCGCACTTGTGTTGGTGCAGGAAACCACTTTTGCACTTGTATTAGTGTGGAAAAACCACTTTTCGCACTTGTGTTAGTGTTGAAAAACCACTTTTTGCACTTGTGTTAGTGTTGAAAAACCACTTTTCGCACTTTTGTTGGTGCAGGAAACCACTTTTGCACTTGTATTAGTGTGGAAAAAACACTTTTTGCACTTGTGATAGTGTTGAAAAACCACTTTTCGCACTTGTGTTAGTGTTGAAAAACCACTTTTTGCACTTGTGTTAGTGTTGAAAAACCACTTTTCGCACTTGTGTTGGTGCAGGAAACCACTTTTGCACTTGTATTAGTGTGGCAAAATCACTTTTCGCACTTGTGTTAGTGTTGAAAAACCACTTTTCGCACTTGTGTTAGTGTTGAAAAACCACTTTTCGCACTTGTGTTGGTGCAGGAAACCACTTTTGCACTTGTATTGGTGTTGAAAAACCACTTTTCGCACTTGTGTTAGTGTTGAAAAACCACTTTTCGCACTTGTGTTGGTGCAGGAAACCACTTTTGCACTTGTATTAGTGTGGAAAAACCACTTTTCGCACTTGTGTTAGTGTTGACAAACCACTTTTCGCACTTGTGTAGTGTTGAAAAACCACTTTTCGCACTTGTGTTAGTGTTGAAAAACCACTTTTCGCACTTGTGTTCGTGCAGGAAACCACTTTTGCACTTGTATTAGTGTGGAAAAACCACTTTTCGCACTTGTGTTAGTGTTGAAAAACCACTTTTCGCACTTGTGTTAGTGTTGAAAAACCACTTTTCGCACTTGTGTTAGTGTTGAAAAACCACTTTTCGCACTTGTGTTGGTGCAGGAAACCACTTTTGCACTTGCATTAGTGTGGAAAAACCACTTTTCGCACTTGTGTTAGTGTTGAAAAACCACTTTTCGCACTTGTGTTAGTGTTGAAAAACCACTTTTCGCACCTGTGTTGGTGCAGGAAACCACTTTTGTACTTGTATTAGTGTGGAAAAAACACTTTTTGCACTTGTGATAATGTTGAAAAACCACTTTTCGCACTTGTGTTAGTGTTGAAAAACCACTTTTCGCACTTGTGTTGGTGCAGGAAACCACTTTTGCACTTGTATTAGTGTGGAAAAACCACTTTTCGCACTTGTGTTAGTGTTGAAAAACCACTTTTCGCACTTGTGTTAGTGTTGAAAAACCACTTTTCACACTTGTGTTAGTGTTGAAAAACCACTTTTCGCACTTGTGTTGGTGCAGGAAACCACTTTTGCACTTGTATTAGTGTGGAAAAAACACTTTTTGCACTTGTGTTAGTGTTGAAAAACCACTTTTTGCACTTGTGTTAGTGTTGAAAAACCACTTTTCGCAATTGTGTTAGTGTTGAAAAACCACTTTTCGCACTTGTGTTAGTGTGGAAAAACCACTTTTCGCAATTGTGTTAGTGTTGAAAAACCACTTTTCGCAATTGTGTTAGTGTTGAAAAACCACTTTTCGCACTTGTGTTAGTGTTGAAAAACCACTTTTCGCACTTGTGTTAGTGTTGAAAAACCACTTTTCGCACTTGTGTTGCAGGAAACCACTTTTGCACTTGTATTAGTGTGTAAAAAACACTTTTTGCACTTGTGATAGTGTTGAAAAACCACTTTTCGCACTTGTGTTAGTGTTGCAAAACCACTTTTCGCACTTGTGTTGGTGCAGGAAACCACTTTTGCACTTGTATTAGTGTGGAAAACCACTTTTCGCACTTGTGTTAGTGTTGAAAAACCACTTTTCGCACTTGTGTTGGTGCAGGAAACCACTTTTGCACTTGTATTAGTGTGGAAAAACCACTTTTCGCACTTGTGTTAGTGTTGAAAAACCACTTTTCGCACTTGTGTTAGTGTTGAAAAACCACTTTTCGCACTTGTGTTAGTGTTGAAAAACCACTTTTTGCACTTGTGTTGGTGCAGGAAACCACTTTTGCACTTGTATTGGTGTGGAAAAAACACTTTTTGCAGTTGTGATAGTGTTGAAAAACCACTTTTCGCACTTGTGTTAGTGTTGAAAAACCACTTTTCGCACTTGTGTTAGTGTTGAAAAACCACTTTTCGCACTTGTGTTGGTGCAGGAAACCACTTTTGCACTTGTATTAGTGTGGAAAAACCACGATTCGCACTTGTGTTAGTGTTGAAAAACCACTTTTCGCACTTGTGTTAGTGTTGAAAAACCACTTTTCGCACATGTGTTGGTGCAGGAAACCACTTTTGCACTTGTATTAGTGTGGAAAAAACACTTTTTGCACTTGTGATAGTGTTGAAAAACCACTTTTCGCACTTGTCTTAGTGTTGAAAAACCACTTTTCGCACTTGTGTTAGTGTTGAAAAACCACTTTTCGCATTTGTGTTGGTGCAGGTAACCACTTTTGCACTTGTATTAGTGTGGAAAAAACACTTTTTGCACTTGTGATAGTGTTGAAAAACCACTTTTCGCACTTGTGTTAGTGTTGAAAAACCACTTTTCGCACTTGTGTTAGTGTTGAAAAACCACTTTTCGCACTTGTGTTAGTGTTGAAAAACCACTTTTTGCACTTGTGTTGGTGCAGGAAACCACTTTTGCACTTGTATTGGTGTGGAAAAAACACTTTTTGCAGTTGTGATAGTGTTGAAAAATCACTTTTCGCACTTGTGTTAGTGTTGAAAAACCACTTTTCGCACTTGTGTTAGTGTTGAAAAACCACTTTTCGCACTTGTGTTGGTGCAGGAAACCACTTTTGCACTTGTATTAGCGTGGAAAAACCACTATTCGCACTTGTGTTAGTGTTGAAAAACTACTTTTCGCACTTGTGTTAGTGTTGAAAAACCACTTTTCGCACTTGTGTTGGTGCAGGAAACCAGTTTTGGACTTGTATTAGTGTGGAAAAAACACTTTTTGCACTTGTGATAGTGTTGAAAAACCACTTTTCGCACTTGTCTTAGTGTTGAAAAACCACTTTTCGCACTTGTGTTAGTGTTGAAAAACCACTTTTCGCATTTGTGTTGGTGCAGGAAACCACTTTTGCACTTGTATTAGTGTGGAAAAAACACTTTTTGAACTTGTGATAGTGTTGAAAAACCACTTTTCGCACTTGTGTTAGTGTTGAAAAACCACTTTTCGCACTTGTGTTGGTGCAGGAAACCACTTTTGCACTTGTATTAGTGTGGAAAAACCACTTTTCGCACTTGTGTTAGTGTTGAAAAAACACTTTTCGCACTTGTGTTGGTGCAGGAAACCACTTTTGCACTTGTATTAGTGTGGAAAAACCACTTTTCGCACTTGTGTTAGTGTTGAAAAACCACTTTTTGCACTTGTGTTGGTGCAGGAAACCACTTTTGCACTTGTATTGGTGTGGAAAAAACACTTTTTGCACTTGTGTTAGTGTTGAAAAACCACTTTTCACACTTGTGTTAGTGTTGAAAAACCACTTTTCGCACTTGTGTTAGTGTTGAAAAACCACTTTTCGCACTTGTGTTGGTGCAGGAAACCACTTTTGCACTTGTATTGGTGTGGAAAAAACACTTTTTGCACTTGTGTTAGTGTTGAAAAACCACTTTTCGCACTTGTGTTAGTGTTGAAAAACCACTTTTCGCACTTGTGTTAGTGTTGAAAAACCACTTTTCGCACTTGTGTTGGTGCAGGAAACCACTTTTGCACTTGTATTAGTGTGGAAAAACCACTTTTCGCACTTGTGTTAGTGTTGAAAAACCACTTTTCGCACTTGTGTTGGTGCAGGAAACCACTTTTGCACTTGTATTAGTGTGGAAAAAACACTTTTTGCACTTGTGATAGTGTTGAAAAACCACTTTTCGCACTTGTGTTAGTGTTGAAAAACCACTTTTCGCACTTGTGTTAGTGTTGAAAAACCACTTTTCGCACTTGTGTTGGTGCAGGAAACCACTTTTGCACTTGTATTAGTGTGGAAAAACCACTTTTCGCACTTGTGTTAGTGTTGAAAAACCACTTTTCGCACTTGTGTTAGTGTTGAAAAACCACTTTTCGCACTTGTGTTAGTGTTGAAAAACCACTTTTCGCACTTGTGTTGGTGCAGGAAAACCACTTTTGCACTTCTATTAGTGTGGAAAAACCACGATTCGCACTTGTGTTAGTGTTGAAAAACCACTTTTCACACTTGTGTTAGTGTTGAAAAACCACCTTTCGCACTTGTGTTGGTGCAGGAAACCACTTTTGCACTTGTATTAGTGTGGAAAAAACACTTTTTGCACTTGTGATAGTGTTGAAAAACCACTTTTCGCACTTGTGTTAGTGTTGAAAAACCACTTTTCGCACTTGTGTTAGTGTTGAAAAACCACTTTTCGCATTTGTGTTGGTGCAGGAAACCACTTTTGCACTTGTAATAGTGTGGAAAAAACACTTTTTGCACTTGTGATAGTGTTGAAAAACCACTTTTCGCACTTGTGTTAGTGTTGAAAAACCACTTTTCGCACTTGTGTTAGTGTTGAAAAACCACTTTTCGCACTTGTGTTGGTGCAGGAAACCACTTTTGCACTTGTATTAGTGTGGAAAAAACACTTTTTGCACTTGGAATAGTGTTGAAAAACCACTTTTCGCACTTGTGTTAGTGTTGAAAAACCAATTTTCGCACTTGTGTTAGTGTTGAAAAACCACTTTTCGCACTTGTGTTGGTGCAGGAAACCACTTTTGCACTTGTATTAGTGTGGAAAAACCACTTTTCGCACTTGTGTTAGTGTTGAAAAACCACTTTTCGCACTTGTATTGGTGCAGGAAACCACTTTTGCACTTGTATTAGTGTGGAAAAAACACTTTTTGCACTTGTGATAGTGTTGAAAAACCACTTTTCGCACTTGTGTTAGTGTTGAAAAACCACTTTTCGCACTTGTGTTAGTGTTGAAAAACCACTTTTCGCACTTGTGTTGGTGCAGGAAACCACTTTTGCACTTGTATTAGTGTGGAGAAACCACTTTTCGCACTTGTGTTAGTGTTGAAAAACCACTTTTCGCACTTGTGTTAGTGTTGAAAAACCACTTTTCGCACTTGTGTTAGTGTTGAAAAACCACTTTTCGCACTTGTGTTGGTGCAGGAAAACCACTTTTGCACTTGCATTAGTGTGGAAAAAACCACTTTTCGCACTTGTGTTAGTGTTGAAAAAACACTTTTCGCACTTGTGTTAGTGTTGAAAAACCACTTTTCGCACTTGTGTTGGTGCAGGAAACCACTTTTGTACTTGTATTAGCGTGGAAAAAACACTTTTTGCACTTGTGATAATGTTGAAAAACTACTTTTCGCACTTCTGTTAGTGTTGAAAAACCACCTCTCGCACTTGTGTTGGTGCAGGAAACCACTTTTGCACTTGTATTAGTGTGGAAAAACCACTTTTCGCACTTGTGTTAGTGTTGAAAAACCACTTTTCGCACTTGTGTTAGTGTTGAAAAACCACTTTTCACACTTGTGTTAGTGTTGAAAAACCACTTTTCGCACTTGTGTTGGTGCAGGAAACCACTTTTGCACTTGTCTTAGTGTGGAAAAAACACTTTTTGCACTTGTGATAGTGTTGAAAAACCACTTTTCGCACTTGTGTTAGTGTTAAAAAACCACTTTTCGCACTTGTGTTAGTGTTGAAAAACCACTTTTTGCACTTGTGTTAGTGTTGAAAAACCACTTTTCGCACTTGTGTTGGTGCAGGAAACCACTTTTGCACTTGTATTAGTGTGGAAAAAACACTTTTTGCACTTGTGATAGTGTTGAAAAACCACTTTTCGCACTTGTGTTAGTGTTGAAAAACCACTTTTCGCACTTGTGTTGGTGCAGGAAACCACTTTTGCACTTGTATTAGTGTGGAAAAAAACACTTTTTGCACTTGTGATAGTGTTGAAAAACCACTTTTCGCACTTGTGTTAGTGTTGAAAAACCACTTTTCGCACTTGTGTTAGTGTTGAAAAACCACTTTTCGCATTTGTGTTGGTGCAGGAAACCACTTTTGCACTTGTATTAGTGTGGAAAAAACACTTTTTGCACTTGTGATAGTGTTGAAAAACCACTTTTCGCACTTGTGTTAGTGTTGAAAAACCACTTTTCGCACTTGTGTTGGTGCAGGAAACCACTTTTGCACTTGTATTAGTGTGGAAAAACCACTTTTCGCACTTGTGTTAGTGTTGAAAAACCACTTTTCGCACTTGTGTTGGTGCAGGAAACCACTTTTGCACTTGTATTAGTGTGGAAAAACCACTTTTCGCACTTGTGTTAGTGTTGAAAAACCACTTTTCGCACTTGTGTTAGTGTTGAAAAACCACTTTTCGCACTTGTGTTAGTGTTGAAAAACCACTTTTTGCACTTGTGTTGGTGCAGGAAACCACTTTTGCACTTGTATTGGTGTGGAAAAAACACTTTTTGCACTTGTGTTAGTGTGGAAAAACCACTTTTCGCACTTGTGTTAGTGTTGAAAAACCACTTTTCGCACTTGTGTTAGTGTTGAAAAACCACTTTTCGCACTTGTGTTAGTGTTGAAAAACCACTTTTCGCACTTGTGTTGGTGCAGGAAACCACTTTTGCACTTGTATTAGTGTGGAAAAACCACTTTTCGCAATTGTGTTAGTGTTGAAAAACCACTTTTCGCACTTGTGTTAGTGTTGAAAAACCACTTTTCGCACTTGTGTTGGTGCAGGAAACCACTTTTCGCAATTGTGTTAGTGTTGAAAAACCACTTTTCGCACTTGTGTTAGTGTGGAAAAACCACTTTTCGCAATTGTGTTAGTGTTGAAAAACCACTTTTCGCAATTGTGTTAGTGTGGAAAAACCACTTTTCGCAATTGTGTTAGTGTTGAAAAACCACTTTTCGCACTTGTGTTAGTGTTGAAAAACCACTTTTCGCACTTGTGTTAGTGTTGAAAAACCACTTTTCGCACTTGTGTTGGTGCAGGAAACCACTTTTGCACTTGTATTAGTGTGGAAAAAACACTTTTTGCACTTGTGATAGTGTTGAAAAACCACTTTTCGCACTTGTGTTAGTGTTGCAAAACCACTTTTCGCACTTGTGTTGGTGCAGGAAACCACTTTTGCACTTGCATTAGTGTGGAAAACCACTTTTCGCACTTGTGTTAGTGTTGAAAAACCACTTTTCGCACTTGTGTTGGTGCAGGAAACCACTTTTGCACTTGTATTAGTGTGGAAAAACCACTTTTCGCACTTGTGTTAGTGTTGAAAAACCACTTTTCGCACTTGTGTTAGTGTTGAAAAACCACTTTTCGCACTTGTGTTAGTGTTGAAAAACCACTTTTTGCACTTGTGTTGGTGCAGGAAACCACTTTTGCACTTGTATTGGTGTGGAAAAAACACTTTTTGCAGTTGTGATAGTGTTGAAAAACCACTTTTCGCACTTGTGTTAGTGTTGAAAAACCACTTTTCGCACTTGTGTTAGTGTTGAAAAACCACTTTTCGCACTTGTGTTGGTGCAGGAAACCACTTTTGCACTTGTATTAGTGTGGAAAAACCACTATTCGCACTTGTGTTAGTGTTGAAAAACTACTTTTCGCACTTGTGTTAGTGTTGAAAAACCACTTTTCGCACTTGTGTTGGTGCAGGAAACCAGTTTTGCACTTGTATTAGTGTGGAAAAAACACTTTTTGCACTTGTGATAGTGTTGAAAAACCACTTTTCGCACTTGTCTTAGTGTTGAAAAACCACTTTTCGCACTTGTGTTAGTGTTGAAAAACCACTTTTCGCATTTGTGTTGGTGCAGGAAACCACTTTTGCACTTGTATTAGTGTGGAAAAAACACTTTTTGAACTTGTGATAGTGTTGAAAAACCACTTTTCGCACTTGTGTTAGTGTTGAAAAACCACTTTTCGCACTTGTGTTGGTGCAGGAAACCACTTTTGCACTTGTATTAGTGTGGAAAAATCACTTTTCGCACTTGTGTTAGTGTTGAAAAAACACTTTTCGCACTTGTGTTGGTGCAGGAAACCACTTTTGCACTTGTATTAGTGAGGAAAAACCACTTTTCGCACTTGTGTTAGTGTTGAAAAACCACTTTTTGCACTTGTGTTGGTGCAGGAAACCACTTTTGCACTTGTATTGGTGTGGAAAAAACACTTTTTGCACTTGTGTTAGTGTTGAAAAACCACTTTTCGCACTTGTGTTAGTGTTGAAAAACCACTTTTCGCACTTGTGTTAGTGTTGAAAAACCACTTTTCGCACTTGTGTTGGTGCAGGAAACCACTTTTGCACTTGTATTGGTGTGGAAAAAACACTTTTTGCACTTGTGTTAGTGTTGAAAAACCACTTTTTGCACTTGTGTTAGTGTTGAAAAACCACTTTTCGCACTTGTGTTAGTGTTGAAAAACCACTTTTCGCACTTGTGTTGGTGCAGGAAACCACTTTTGCACTTGTATTAGTGTGGAAAAACCACTTTTTGCACTTGTGTTAGTGTTGAAAAACCACTTTTCGCACTTGTGTTAGTGTTGAAAAACCACTTTTCGCACTTGTGTTGGTGCAGGAAACCACTTTTGCACTTGTGTTGGTGCAGGAAACCACTTTTGCACTTGTATTAGTGTGGAAAAAGCACTTTTTGCACTTGTGATAGTGTTGAAAAACCACTTTTCGCACTTGTGTTAGTGTTGAAAAACCACTTTTCGCACTTGTGTTGGTGCAGGAAACCACTTTTGCACTTGTATTAGTGTGGAAAAAACAACTTTTCGCACTTGTGTTAGTGTTGAAAAACCACTTTTTGCACTTGTGTTAGTTTTGAAAAACCACTTTTCGCACTTGTGTTGGTGCAGGAAACCACTTTTGCACTTGTATTAGTGTGGAAAAAACACTTTTTGCACTTGTGATAGTGTTGAAAAACCACTTTTCGCACTTGTGTTAGTGTTGAAAAACCCCTTTTCGCACTTGTGTTGGTGCAGGAAACCACTTTTGCACTTGTATTAGTGTGGCAAAATCACTTTTCGCACTTGTGTTAGTGTTGAAAAACCACTTTTCACACTTGTGTTAGTGTTGAAAAACCACTTTTCGCACTTGTGTTGGTGCAGGAAACCACTTTTGCACTTGTGTTAGTGTTGAAAAACCACTTTTCGCACTTGTGTTAGTGTTGAAAAACCACTTTTCGCACTTGTGTTGGTGCAGGAAACCACTTTTGCACTTGTATTAGTGTGGAAAAACCACTTTTCGCACTTGTGTTAGTGTTGACAAACCACTTTTCGCACTTGTGTTAGTGTTGAAAAACCACTTTTCGCACTTGTGTTAGTGTTGAAAAACCACTTTTCGCACTTGTGTTCGTGCAGGAAACCACTTTTGCACTTGTATTAGTGTGGAAAAACCACTTTTCGCACTTGTGTTGGTGCAGGAAACCACTTTTGCACTTGTGTTAGTGTTGAAAAACCACTTTTCGCACTTGTGTTAGTGTTGAAAAACCACTTTTCGCACTTGTGTTGGTGCAGGAAACCACTTTTGCACTTGTATTAGTGTGGAAAAACCACTTTTCGCACTTGTGTTAGTGTTGACAAACCACTTTTCGCACTTGTGTTAGTGTTGAAAAACCACTTTTCGCACTTGTGTTAGTGTTGAAAAACCACTTTTCGCACTTGTGTTCGTGCAGGAAACCACTTTTGCACTTGTATTAGTGTGGAAAAACCACTTTTCGCACTTGTGTTAGTGTTGAAAAACCACTTTTCGCACTTGTGTTAGTGTTGAAAAACCACTTTTCACACTTGTGTTAGTGTTGAAAAACCACTTTTCGCACTTGTGTTGGTGCAGGAAACCACTTTTGCACTTGTATTGGTGTGGAAAAAACACTTTTTGCACTTGTGTTAGTGTTGAAAAACCACTTTTCGCACTTGTGTTAGTGTTGAAAAACCACTTTTCGCACTTGTGTTAGTGTTGAAAAACCACTTTTCGCACTTGTGTTGGTGCAGGAAACCACTTTTGCACTTGTATTAGTGTGGAAAAAACACTTTTTGCACTTGTGATAGTGTTGAAAAACCACTTTTCGCACTTGTGTTAGTGTTGAAAAACCCCTTTTCGCACTTGTGTTGGTGCAGGAAACCACTTTTGCACTTGTATTAGTGTGGCAAAATCACTTTTCGCACTTGTGTTAGTGTTGAAAAACCACTTTTCACACTTGTGTTAGTGTTGAAAAACCACTTTTCGCACTTGTGTTGGTGCAGGAAACCACTTTTGCACTTGTGTTAGTGTTGAAAAACCACTTTTCGCACTTGTGTTAGTGTTGAAAAACCACTTTTCGCACTTGTGTTGGTGCAGGAAACCACTTTTGCACTTGTATTAGTGTGGAAAAACCACTTTTCGCACTTGTGTTAGTGTTGACAAACCACTTTTCGCACTTGTGTTAGTGTTGAAAAACCACTTTTCGCACTTGTGTTAGTGTTGAAAAACCACTTTTCGCACTTGTGTTCGTGCAGGAAACCACTTTTGCACTTGTATTAGTGTGGAAAAACCACTTTTCGCACTTGTGTTGGTGCAGGAAACCACTTTTGCACTTGTGTTAGTGTTGAAAAACCACTTTTCGCACTTGTGTTAGTGTTGAAAAACCACTTTTCGCACTTGTGTTGGTGCAGGAAACCACTTTTGCACTTGTATTAGTGTGGAAAAACCACTTTTCGCACTTGTGTTAGTGTTGACAAACCACTTTTCGCACTTGTGTTAGTGTTGAAAAACCACTTTTCGCACTTGTGTTAGTGTTGAAAAACCACTTTTCGCACTTGTGTTCGTGCAGGAAACCACTTTTGCACTTGTATTAGTGTGGAAAAACCACTTTTCGCACTTGTGTTAGTGTTGAAAAACCACTTTTCGCACTTGTGTTAGTGTTGAAAAACCACTTTTCACACTTGTGTTAGTGTTGAAAAACCACTTTTCGCACTTGTGTTGGTGCAGGAAACCACTTTTGCACTTGTATTGGTGTGGAAAAAACACTTTTTGCACTTGTGTTAGTGTTGAAAAACCACTTTTCGCACTTGTGTTAGTGTTGAAAAACCACTTTTCGCACTTGTGTTAGTGTTGAAAAACCACTTTTCGCACTTGTGTTGGTGCAGGAAACCACTTTTGCACTTGTATTAGTGTGGAAAAACCACTTTTCGCACTTGTGTTAGTGTTGAAAAACCACTTTTCGCACTTGTGTTGGTGCAGGAAACCACTTTTGCACTTGTATTAGTGTGGAAAAAACACTTTTTGCACTTGTGATAGTGTTGAAAAACCATTTTTCGCACTTGTGTTAGTGTTGAAAAACCACTTTTCGCACTTGTGTTAGTGTTGAAAAACCACTTTTCGCACTTGTGTTGGTGCAGGAAACCACTTTTGCACTTGTATTAGTGTGGAAAAACCACTTTTGCACTTGTATTAGTGTGGAAAAAGCACTTTTTGCACTTGTGATAGTGTTGAAAAACCACTTTTCGCACTTGTGTTAGTGTTGAAAAACCACTTTTCGCACTTGTGTTGGTGCAGGAAACCACTTTTGCACTTGTATTAGTGTGGAAAAAACAACTTTTCGCACTTGTGTTAGTGTTGAAAAACCACTTTTTGCACTTGTGTTAGTTTTGAAAAACCACTTTTCGCACTTGTGTTGGTGCAGGAAACCACTTTTGCACTTGTATTAGTGTGGAAAAAACACTTTTTGCACTTGTGATAGTGTTGAAAAACCACTTTTCGCACTTGTGTTAGTGTTGAAAAACCCCTTTTCGCACTTGTGTTGGTGCAGGAAACCACTTTTGCACTTGTATTAGTGTGGCAAAATCACTTTTCGCACTTGTGTTAGTGTTGAAAAACCACTTTTCACACTTGTGTTAGTGTTGAAAAACCACTTTTCGCACTTGTGTTGGTGCAGGAAACCACTTTTGCACTTGTGTTAGTGTTGAAAAACCACTTTTCGCACTTGTGTTAGTGTTGAAAAACCACTTTTCGCACTTGTGTTGGTGCAGGAAACCACTTTTGCACTTGTATTAGTGTGGAAAAACCACTTTTCGCACTTGTGTTAGTGTTGACAAACCACTTTTCGCACTTGTGTTAGTGTTGAAAAACCACTTTTCGCACTTGTGTTAGTGTTGAAAAACCACTTTTCGCACTTGTGTTCGTGCAGGAAACCACTTTTGCACTTGTATTAGTGTGGAAAAACCACTTTTCGCACTTGTGTTGGTGCAGGAAACCACTTTTGCACTTGTGTTAGTGTTGAAAAACCACTTTTCGCACTTGTGTTAGTGTTGAAAAACCACTTTTCGCACTTGTGTTGGTGCAGGAAACCACTTTTGCACTTGTATTAGTGTGGAAAAACCACTTTTCGCACTTGTGTTAGTGTTGACAAACCACTTTTCGCACTTGTGTTAGTGTTGAAAAACCACTTTTCGCACTTGTGTTAGTGTTGAAAAACCACTTTTCGCACTTGTGTTCGTGCAGGAAACCACTTTTGCACTTGTATTAGTGTGGAAAAACCACTTTTCGCACTTGTGTTAGTGTTGAAAAACCACTTTTCGCACTTGTGTTAGTGTTGAAAAACCACTTTTCACACTTGTGTTAGTGTTGAAAAACCACTTTTCGCACTTGTGTTGGTGCAGGAAACCACTTTTGCACTTGTATTGGTGTGGAAAAAACACTTTTTGCACTTGTGTTAGTGTTGAAAAACCACTTTTCGCACTTGTGTTAGTGTTGAAAAACCACTTTTCGCACTTGTGTTAGTGTTGAAAAACCACTTTTCGCACTTGTGTTGGTGCAGGAAACCACTTTTGCACTTGTATTAGTGTGGAAAAAACACTTTTTGCACTTGTGATAGTGTTGAAAAACCACTTTTCGCACTTGTGTTAGTGTTGAAAAACCCCTTTTCGCACTTGTGTTGGTGCAGGAAACCACTTTTGCACTTGTATTAGTGTGGCAAAATCACTTTTCGCACTTGTGTTAGTGTTGAAAAACCACTTTTCACACTTGTGTTAGTGTTGAAAAACCACTTTTCGCACTTGTGTTGGTGCAGGAAACCACTTTTGCACTTGTGTTAGTGTTGAAAAACCACTTTTCGCACTTGTGTTAGTGTTGAAAAACCACTTTTCGCACTTGTGTTGGTGCAGGAAACCACTTTTGCACTTGTATTAGTGTGGAAAAACCACTTTTCGCACTTGTGTTAGTGTTGACAAACCACTTTTCGCACTTGTGTTAGTGTTGAAAAACCACTTTTCGCACTTGTGTTAGTGTTGAAAAACCACTTTTCGCACTTGTGTTCGTGCAGGAAACCACTTTTGCACTTGTATTAGTGTGGAAAAACCACTTTTCGCACTTGTGTTGGTGCAGGAAACCACTTTTGCACTTGTGTTAGTGTTGAAAAACCACTTTTCGCACTTGTGTTAGTGTTGAAAAACCACTTTTCGCACTTGTGTTGGTGCAGGAAACCACTTTTGCACTTGTATTAGTGTGGAAAAACCACTTTTCGCACTTGTGTTAGTGTTGACAAACCACTTTTCGCACTTGTGTTAGTGTTGAAAAACCACTTTTCGCACTTGTGTTAGTGTTGAAAAACCACTTTTCGCACTTGTGTTCGTGCAGGAAACCACTTTTGCACTTGTATTAGTGTGGAAAAACCACTTTTCGCACTTGTGTTAGTGTTGAAAAACCACTTTTCGCACTTGTGTTAGTGTTGAAAAACCACTTTTCACACTTGTGTTAGTGTTGAAAAACCACTTTTCGCACTTGTGTTGGTGCAGGAAACCACTTTTGCACTTGTATTGGTGTGGAAAAAACACTTTTTGCACTTGTGTTAGTGTTGAAAAACCACTTTTCGCACTTGTGTTAGTGTTGAAAAACCACTTTTCGCACTTGTGTTAGTGTTGAAAAACCACTTTTCGCACTTGTGTTGGTGCAGGAAACCACTTTTGCACTTGTATTAGTGTGGAAAAACCACTTTTCGCACTTGTGTTAGTGTTGAAAAACCACTTTTCGCACTTGTGTTGGTGCAGGAAACCACTTTTGCACTTGTATTAGTGTGGAAAAAACACTTTTTGCACTTGTGATAGTGTTGAAAAACCATTTTTCGCACTTGTGTTAGTGTTGAAAAACCACTTTTCGCACTTGTGTTAGTGTTGAAAAACCACTTTTCGCACTTGTGTTGGTGCAGGAAACCACTTTTGCACTTGTATTAGTGTGGAAAAACCACTTTTCGCACTTGTGTTAGTGTTGAAAAACCACTTTTCGCACTTGTGTTAGTGTTGAAAAACCACTTTTCGCACTTGTGTTAGTGTTGAAAAACCACTTTTCGCACTTGTGTTGGTGCAGGAAAACCACTTTTGCACTTCTATTAGTGTGGAAAAACCACGATTCGCACTTGTGTTAGTGTTGAAAAACCACTTTTCACACTTGTGTTAGTGTTGAAAAACCACCTTTCGCACTTGTGTTGGTGCAGGAAACCACTTTTGCACTTGTATTAGTGTGGAAAAAACACTTTTTGCACTTGTGATAGTGTTGAAAAACCACTTTTCGCACTTGTGTTAGTGTTGAAAAACCACTTTTCGCACTTGTGTTAGTGTTGAAAAACCACTTTTCGCATTTGTGTTGGTGCAGGAAACCACTTTTGCACTTGTATTAGTGTGGAAAAAACACTTTTTGCACTTGTGATAGTGTTGAAAAACCACTTTTCGCACTTGTGTTAGTGTTGAAAAACCACTTTTCGCACTTGTGTTAGTGTTGAAAAACCATTTTTCGCACTTGTGTTGGTGCAGGAAACCACTTTTGCACTTGTATTAGTGTGGAAAAAACACTTTTTGCACTTGGAATAGTGTTGAAAAACCACTTTTCGCACTTGTGTTAGTGTTGAAAAACCAATTTTCGCACTTGCGTTAGTGT
Organism: Myxine glutinosa; assembly: GCF_964187855.1. NCBI lineage: Eukaryota > Metazoa > Chordata > Myxini > Myxiniformes > Myxinidae > Myxine > Myxine glutinosa. The sequence continues at coordinate 149,301 of NW_027616890.1, read as the reverse complement.
TGAAAAACCACTTTTCGCACTTGTGTTGGTGCAGGAAACCACTTTTGCACTTGTATTAGTGTGGAAAAACCACTTTTCGCACTTGTGTTAGTGTTGAAAAACCACTTTTCGCACTTGTGTTGGTGCAGGAAACCACTTTTGCACTTGTATTAGTGTGGAAAAAACACTTTTTGCACTTGTGATAGTGTTGAAAAACCACTTTTCGCACTTGTGTTAGTGTTGAAAAACCACTTTTCGCACTTGTGTTAGTGTTGAAAAACCACTTTTCGCACTTGTGTTGGTGCAGGAAACCACTTTTGCACTTGTATTAGTGTGGAAAAACCACTTTTCGCACTTGTGTTAGTGTTGAAAAACCACTTTTCGCACTTGTGTTAGTGTTGAAAAACCACTTTTCGCACTTGTGTTAGTGTTGAAAAACCACTTTTCGCACTTGTGTTGGTGCAGGAAAACCACTTTTGCACTTGCATTAGTGTGGAAAAAACCACTTTTCGCACTTGTGTTAGTGTTGAAAAAACACTTTTCGCACTTGTGTTAGTGTTGAAAAACCACTTTTCGCACTTGTGTTGGTGCAGGAAACCACTTTTGTACTTGTATTAGCGTAGAAAAAACACTTTTTGCACTTGTGATAATGTTGAAAAACTACTTTTCGCACTTGTGTTAGTGTTGAAAAACCACTTCTCGCACTTGTGTTGGTGCAGGAAACCACTTTTGCACTTGTATTAGTGTGGAAAAACCACTTTTCGCACTTGTGTTAGTGTTGAAAAACCACTTTTCGCACTTGTGTTAGTGTTGAAAAACCACTTTTCACACTTGTGTTAGTGTTGAAAAACCACTTTTCGCACTTGTGTTGGTGCAGGAAACCACTTTTGCACTTGTATTAGTGTGGAAAAAACACTTTTTGCACTTGTGATAGTGTTAAAAAACCACTTTTCGCACTTGTGTTAGTGTTGAAAAACCACTTTTTGCACTTGTGTTAGTGTTGAAAAACCACTTTTCGCACTTGTGTTGGTGCAGGAAACCACTTTTGCACTTGTATTAGTGTGGAAAAAACACTTTTTGCACCTGTGATAGTGTTGAAAAACCACTTTTCGCACTTGTGTTAGTGTTGAAAAACCACTTTTCGCACTTGTGTTGGTGCAGGAAACCACTTTTGCACTTGTATTAGTGTGGAAAAAAACACTTTTTGCACTTGTGATAGTGTTGAAAAACCACTTTTCGCACTTGTGTTAGTGTTGAAAAACCACTTTTCGCACTTGTGTTAGTGTTGAAAAACCACTTTTCGCATTTGTGTTGGTGCAGGAAACCACTTTTGCACTTGTATTAGTGTGGAAAAAACACTTTTTGCACTTGTGATAGTGTTGAAAAACCACTTTTCGCACTTGTGTTAGTGTTGAAAAACCACTTTTCGCACTTGTGTTGGTGCAGGAAACCACTTTTGCACTTGTATTAGTGTGGAAAAACCACTTTTCGCACTTGTGTTAGTGTTGAAAAACCACTTTTCGCACTTGTGTTGGTGCAGGAAACCACTTTTGCACTTGTATTAGTGTGGAAAAAGCACTTTTCGCACTTGTGTTAGTGTTGAAAAACCACTTTTCGCACTTGTGTTAGTGTTGAAAAACCACTTTTCGCACTTGTGTTAGTGTTGAAAAACCACTTTTTGCACTTGTGTTGGTGCAGGAAACCACTTTTGCACTTGTATTGGTGTGGAAAAAACACTTTTTGCACTTGTGTTAGTGTGGAAAAACCACTTTTCGCACTTGTGTTCGTGTTGAAAAACCACTTTTCGCACTTGTGTTAGTGTTGAAAAACCACTTTTCGCACTTGTGTTAGTGTTGAAAAACCACTTTTCGCACTTGTGTTGGTGCAGGAAACCACTTTTGCACTTGTATTAGTGTGGAAAAACCACTTTTCGCAATTGTGTTAGTGTTGAAAAACCACTTTTCGCACTTGTGTTAGTGTTGAAAAACCACTTTTCGCACTTGTGTTGGTGCAGGAAACCACTTTTCGCAATTGTGTTAGTGTTGAAAAACCACTTTTCGCACTTGTGTTAGTGTGGAAAAACCACTTTTCGCAATTGTGTTAGTGTTGAAAAACCACTTTTCGCAATTGTGTTAGTGTGGAAAAACCACTTTTCGCAATTGTGTTAGTGTTGAAAAACCACTTTTCGCACTTGTGTTAGTGTTGAAAAACCACTTTTCGCACTTGTGTTAGTGTTGAAAAACCACTTTTCGCACTTGTGTTGGTGCAGGAAACCACTTTTGCACTTGTATTAGTGTGGAAAAAACACTTTTTGCACTTGTGATAGTGTTGAAAAACCACTTTTCGCACTTGTGTTAGTGTTGCAAAACCACTTTTCGCACTTGTGTTGGTGCAGGAAACCACTTTTGCACTTGCATTAGTGTGGAAAACCACTTTTCGCACTTGTGTTAGTGTTGAAAAACCACTTTTCGCACTTGTGTTGGTGCAGGAAACCACTTTTGCACTTGTATTAGTGTGGAAAAACCACTTTTCGCACTTGTGTTAGTGTTGAAAAACCACTTTTCGCACTTGTGTTAGTGTTGAAAAACCACTTTTCGCACTTGTGTTAGTGTTGAAAAACCACTTTTTGCACTTGTGTTGGTGCAGGAAACCACTTTTGCACTTGTATTGGTGTGGAAAAAACACTTTTTGCAGTTGTGATAGTGTTGAAAAACCACTTTTCGCACTTGTGTTAGTGTTGAAAAACCACTTTTCGCACTTGTGTTAGTGTTGAAAAACCACTTTTCGCACTTGTGTTGGTGCAGGAAACCACTTTTGCACTTGTATTAGTGTGGAAAAACCACTATTCGCACTTGTGTTAGTGTTGAAAAACTACTTTTCGCACTTGTGTTAGTGTTGAAAAACCACTTTTCGCACTTGTGTTGGTGCAGGAAACCAGTTTTGCACTTGAATTAGTGTGGAAAAAACACTTTTCGCACTTGTGTTAGTGTTGAAAAACCACTTTTCGCATTTGTGTTGGTGCAGGAAACCACTTTTGCACTTGTATTAGTGTGGAAAAAGCACTTTTTGAACTTGTGATAGTGTTGAAAAACCACTTTTCGCACTTGTGTTAGTGTTGAAAAACCACTTTTCGCACTTGTGTTGGTGCAGGAAACCACTTTTGCACTTGTATTAGTGTGGAAAAACCACTTTTCGCACTTGTGTTAGTGTTGAAAAAACACTTTTCGCACTTGTGTTGGTGCAGGAAACCACTTTTGCACTTGTATTAGTGTGGAAAAACCACTTTTCGCACTTGTGTTAGTGTTGAAAAACCACTTTTTGCACTTGTGTTGGTGCAGGAAACCACTTTTGCACTTGTATTGGTGTGGAAAAAACACTTTTTGCACTTGTGTTAGTGTTGAAAAACCACTTTTCGCACTTGTGTTAGTGTTGAAAAACCACTTTTCGCACTTGTGTTAGTGTTGAAAAACCACTTTTCGCACTTGTGTTGGTGCAGGAAACCACTTTTGCACTTGTATTGGTGTGGAAAAAACACTTTTTGCACTTGTGTTAGTGTTGAAAAACCACTTTTTGCACTTGTGTTAGTGTTGAAAAACCACTTTTCGCACTTGTGTTAGTGTTGAAAAACCACTTTTCGCACTTGTGTTGGTGCAGGAAACCACTTTTGCACTTGTATTAGTGTGGAAAAACCACTTTTTGCACTTGTGTTAGTGTTGAAAAACCACTTTTCGCACTTGTGTTAGTGTTGAAAAACCACTTTTCGCACTTGTGTTGGTGCAGGAAACCACTTTTGCACTTGTGTTGGTGCAGGAAACCACTTTTGCACTTGTATTAGTGTGGAAAAAGCACTTTTTGCACTTGTGATAGTGTTGAAAAACCACTTTTCGCACTTGTGTTAGTGTTGAAAAACCACTTTTCGCACTTGTGTTGGTGCAGGAAACCACTTTTGCACTTGTATTAGTGTGGAAAAAACAACTTTTCGCACTTGTGTTAGTGTTGAAAAACCACTTTTTGCACTTGTGTTAGTTTTGAAAAACCACTTTTCGCACTTGTGTTGGTGCAGGAAACCACTTTTGCACTTGTATTAGTGTGGAAAAAACACTTTTTGCACTTGTGATAGTGTTGAAAAACCACTTTTCGCACTTGTGTTAGTGTTGAAAAACCCCTTTTCGCACTTGTGTTGGTGCAGGAAACCACTTTTGCACTTGTATTAGTGTGGCAAAATCACTTTTCGCACTTGTGTTAGTGTTGAAAAACCACTTTTCACACTTGTGTTAGTGTTGAAAAACCACTTTTCGCACTTGTGTTGGTGCAGGAAACCACTTTTGCACTTGTATTGGTGTTGAAAAACCACTTTTCGCACTTGTATTAGTGTGGAAAAACCACTTTTCGCACTTGTGTTAGTGTTGACAAACCACTTTTCGCACTTGTGTTAGTGTTGAAAAACCACTTTTCGCACTTGTGTTAGTGTTGAAAAACCACTTTTCGCACTTGTGTTCGTGCAGGAAACCACTTTTGCACTTGTATTAGTGTGGAAAAACCACTTTTCGCACTTGTGTTAGTGTTGAAAAACCACTTTTCGCACTTGTGTTAGTGTTGAAAAACCACTTTTCACACTTGTGTTAGTGTTGAAAAACCACTTTTCGCACTTGTGTTGGTGCAGGAAACCACTTTTGCACTTGTATTAGTGTGGAAAAAACACTTTTTTGCACTTGTGATAGTGTTGAAAAACCACTTTTCGCACTTGTGTTAGTGTTGAAAAACCACTTTTCGCACTTGTGTTAGTGTTGAAAAACCACTTTTTGCACTTGTGTTAGTGTTGAAAAACCACTTTTCGCACTTATGTTGGTGCAGGAAACCACTTTTGCACTTGTATTAGTGTGGAAAAAACACTTTTTGCACTTGGAATAGTTTTTAAAACCACTTTTCGCACTTGTGTTAGTGTTGAAAAACCACTTTTCGCACTTGTGTTAGTGTTGAAAAACCACTTTTCGCACTTATGTTGGTGCAGGAAACCACTTTTGCACTTGTATTAGTGTGGAAAAAGCACTTTTTGCACTTGTGATAGTGTTGAAAAACCACTTTTCGCACTTGTGTTAGTGTTGAAAAACCACTTTTCGCACTTGTGTTGGTGCAGGAAACCACTTTTGCACTTGTATTAGTGTGGAAAAACCACTTTTCGCACTTGTGTTAGTGTTGAAAAACCACTTTTTGCACTTGTGTTAGTGTTGAAAAACCACTTTTCGCACTTGTGTTGGTGCAGGAAACCACTTTTGCACTTGTATTAGTGTGGAAAAAACACTTTTTGCACTTGTGATAGTGTTGAAAAACCACTTTTCGCACTTGTGTTAGTGTTGAAAAACCCCTTTTCGCACTTGTGTTGGTGCAGGAAACCACTTTTGCACTTGTATTAGTGTGGCAAAATCACTTTTCGCACTTGTGTTAGTGTTGAAAAACCACTTTTCGCACTTGTGTTAGTGTTGAAAAACCACTTTTCGCACTTGTGTTGGTGCAGGAAACCACTTTTGCACTTGTATTGGTGTTGAAAAACCACTTTTCGCACTTGTGTTAGTGTTGAAAAACCACTTTTCGCACTTGTGTTGGTGCAGGAAACCACTTTTGCACTTGTATTAGTGTGGAAAAACCACTTTTCGCACTTGTGTTAGTGTTGACAAACCACTTTTCGCACTTGTGTAGTGTTGAAAAACCACTTTTCGCACTTGTGTTAGTGTTGAAAAACCACTTTTCGCACTTGTGTTAGTGTTGAAAAACCACTTTTTGCACTTGTGTTGGTGCAGGAAACCACTTTTGCACTTGTATTGGTGTGGAAAAAACACTTTTTGCACTTGTGTTAGTGTTGAAAAACCACTTTTCGCACTTGTGTTAGTGTTGAAAAACCACTTTTCGCACTTGTGTTAGTGTTGAAAAACCACTTTTCGCACTTGTGTTGGTGCAGGAAACCACTTTTGCACTTGTATTGGTGTGGAAAAAACACTTTTTGCACTTGTGTTAGTGTTGAAAAACCACTTTTTGCACTTGTGTTAGTGTTGAAAAACCACTTTTCGCACTTGTGTTAGTGTTGAAAAACCACTTTTCGCACTTGTGTTGGTGCAGGAAACCACTTTTGCACTTGTATTAGTGTGGAAAAACCACTTTTTGCACTTGTGTTAGTGTTGAAAAACCACTTTTCGCACTTGTGTTAGTGTTGAAAAACCACTTTTCGCACTTGTGTTGGTGCAAGAAACCACTTTTGCACTTGTATTAGTGTGGAAAAAACACTTTTTGCACTTGGAATAGTGTTGAAAAACCACTTTTCGCACGTGTGTTAGTGTTGAAAAACCACTTTTCGCACTTGTGTTAGTGTTGAAAAACCACTTTTCGCACTTGTATTAGTGTGGAAGAAACAACTTTTCGCACTTGTGTTAGTGTTGAAAAACCACTTTTTGCACTTGTGTTAGTTTTGAAAAACCACTTTTCGCACTTGTGTTGGTGCAGGAAACCACTTTTGCACTTGTATTAGTGTGGAAAAAACACTTTTTGCACTTGTGATAGTGTTGAAAAACCACTTTTCGCACTTGTGTTAGTGTTGAAAAACCCCTTTTCGCACTTGTGTTGGTGCAGGAAACCACTTTTGCACTTGTATTAGTGTGGCAAAATCACTTTTCGCACTTGTGTTAGTGTTGAAAAACCACTTTTCACACTTGTGTTAGTGTTGAAAAACCACTTTTCGCACTTGTGTTGGTGCAGGAAACCACTTTTGCACTTGTATTGGTGTTGAAAAACCACTTTTCGCACTTGTGTTAGTGTTGAAAAACCACTTTTCGCACTTGTGTTGGTGCAGGAAACCACTTTTGCACTTGTATTAGTGTGGAAAAACCACTTTTCGCACTTGTGTTAGTGTTGACAAACCACTTTTCGCACTTGTGTTAGTGTTGAAAAACCACTTTTCGCACTTGTGTTAGTGTTGAAAAACCACTTTTCGCACTTGTGTTGGTGCAGGAAACCACTTTTGCACTTGTATTAGTGTGGAAAAACCACTTTTCGCACTTGTGTTAGTGTTGAAAAACCACTTTTCGCACTTGTGTTAGTGTTGAAAAACCACTTTTCACACTTGTGTTAGTGTTGAAAAACCACTTTTCGCACTTGTGTTGGTGCAGGAAACCACTTTTGCACTTGTATTAGTGTGGAAAAAACACTTTTTTGCACTTGTGATAGTGTTGAAAAACCACTTTTCGCACTTGTGTTAGTGTTGAAAAACCACTTTTCGCACTTGTGTTAGTGTTGAAAAACCACTTTTTGCACTTGTGTTAGTGTTGAAAAACCACTTTTCGCACTTGTGTTGGTGCAGGAAACCACTTTTGCACTTGTATTAGTGTGGAAAAAACACTTTTTGCACTTGGAATAGTGTTGAAAAACCACGTTTCGCACTTGTGTTAGTGTTGAAAAACCACTTTTCGCACTTGTGTTAGTGTTGAAAAACCACTTTTCGCACTTATGTTGGTGCAGGAAACCACTTTTGCACTTGTATTAGTGTGGAAAAAGCACTTTTTGCACTTGTGATAGTGTTGAAAAACCACTTTTCGCACTTGTGTTAGTGTTGAAAAACCACTTTTCGCACTTGTGTTGGTGCAGGAAACCACTTTTGCACTTGTATTAGTGTGGAAAAACCACTTTTCGCACTTGTGTTAGTGTTGAAAAACCACTTTTTCCACTTGTGTTAGTGTTGAAAAACCACTTTTCGCACTTGTGTTGGTGCAGGAAACCACTTTTGCACTTGTATTAGTGTGGAAAAAACACTTTTTGCACTTGTGATAGTGTTGAAAAACCACTTTTCGCACTTGTGTTAGTGTTGAAAAACCCCTTTTCGCACTTGTGTTGGTGCAGGAAACCACTTTTGCACTTGTATTAGTGTGGCAAAATCACTTTTCGCACTTGTGTTAGTGTTGAAAAACCACTTTTCGCACTTGTGTTAGTGTTGAAAAACCACTTTTCGCACTTGTGTTGGTGCAGGAAACCACTTTTACACTTGTATTGGTGTTGAAAAACCACTTTTCGCACTTGTGTTAGTGTTGAAAAACCACTTTTCGCACTTGTGTTGGTGCAGGAAACCACTTTTGCACTTGTATTAGTGTGGAAAAACCACTTTTCGCACATGTGTTAGTGTTGACAAACCACTTTTCGCACTTGTGTAGTGTTGAAAAACCACTTTTCGCACTTGTGTTAGTGTTGAAAAACCACTTTTCGCACTTGTGTTCGTGCAGGAAACCACTTTTGCACTTGTATTATTGTGGAAAAACCACTTTTCGCACTTGTGTTAGTGTTGAAAAACCACTTTCGCACTTGTGTTAGTGTTGAAAAACCACTTTTCGCACTTGTGTTGGTGCAGGAAACCACTTTTGCACTTGTATTGGTGTTGAAAAACCACTTTTCGCACTTGTGTTAGTGTTGAAAAACCACTTTTTGCACTTATGTTGGTGCAGGAAACCACTTTTGCACTTGTATTAGTGTGGAAAAACCACTTTTCGCACTTGTGTTAGTGTTGAAAAACCACTTTTCGCACTTATGTTGGTGCAGGAAACCACTTTTGCACTTGTATTAGTGTGGAAAAACCACTTTTCGCACTTGTGTTAGTGTTGAAAAACCACTTTTTGCACTTGTGTTGGTGCAGGAAACCACTTTTGCACTTGTATTGGTGTGGAAAAAACACTTTTTGCACTTGTGTTAGTGTTGAAAAACCACTTTTCGCACTTGTGTTAGTGTTGAAAAACCACTTTTCGCACTTGTGTTAGTGTTGAAAAACCACTTTTCGCACTTGTGTTGGTGCAGGAAACCACTTTTGCACTTGTATTGGTGTGGAAAAAACACTTTTTGCACTTGTGTTAGTGTTGAAAAACCACTTTTTGCACTTGTGTTAGTGTTGAAAAACCACTTTTCGCACTTGTGTTAGTGTTGAAAAACCACTTTTCGCACTTGTGTTGGTGCAGGAAACCACTTTTGCACTTGTATTAGTGTGGAAAAACCACTTTTTGCACTTGTGTTAGTGTTGAAAAACCACTTTTCCCACTTGTGTTAGTGTTGAAAAACCACTTTTCGCACTTGTGTTGGTGCAGGAAACCACTTTTGCACTTGTATTAGTGTGGAAAAAACACTTTTTGCACTTGGAATAGTGTTGAAAAACCACTTTTCGCACTTGTGTTAGTGTTGAAAAACCACTTTTCGCACTTGTGTTAGTGTTGAAAAACCACTTTTCGCACTTGTGTTGGTGCAGGAAACCACTTTTGCACTTGTATTAGTGTGGAAAAAGCACTTTTTGCACTTGTGATAGTGTTGAAAAACCACTTTTCGCACTTGTGTTAGTGTTGAAAAACCACTTTTCGCACTTGTGTTGGTGCAGGAAACCACTTTTGCACTTGTATTAGTGTGGAAAAAACAACTTTTCGCACTTGTCTTAGTGTTGAAAAACCACTTTTTGCACTTGTGTTAGTTTTGAAAAACCACTTTTCGCACTTGTGTTGGTGCAGGAAACCACTTTTGCACTTGTATTAGTGTGGAAAAACACTTTTTGCACTTGTGATAGTGTTGAAAAACCACTTTTCGCACTTGTGTTAGTGTTGAAAAACCCCTTTTCGCACTTGTGTTGGTGCAGGAAACCACTTTTGCACTTGTATTAGTGTGGCAAAATCACTTTTCGCACTTGTGTTAGTGTTGAAAAACCACTTTTCACACTTGTGTTAGTGTTGAAAAACCACTTTTCGCACTTGTGTTGGTGCAGGAAACCACTTTTGCACTTGTATTGGTGTTGAAAAACCACTTTTCGCACTTGTGTTAGTGTTGAAAAACCACTTTTCGCACTTGTGTTGGTGCAGGAAACCACTTTTGCACTTGTATTAGTGTGGAAAAACCACTTTTCGCACTTGTGTTAGTGTTGACAAACCACTTTTCGCACTTGTGTTAGTGTTGAAAAACCACTTTTCGCACTTGTGTTAGTGTTGAAAAACCACTTTTCGCACTTGTGTTGGTGCAGGAAACCACTTTTGCACTTGTATTAGTGTGGAAAAACCACTTTTCGCACTTGTGTTAGTGTTGACAAACCACTTTTCGCACTTGTGTTAGTGTTGAAAAACCACTTTTCGCACTTGTGTTAGTGTTGAAAAACCACTTTTCGCACTTGTGTTGGTGCAGGAAACCACTTTTGCACTTGTATTAGTGTGGAAAAACCACTTTTCGCACTTGTGTTAGTGTTGAAAAACCACTTTTCGCACTTGTGTTAGTGTTGAAAAACCACTTTTCGCACTTGTGTTCGTGCAGGAAACCACTTTTGCACTTGTATTAGTGTGGAAAAACCACTTTTCGCACTTGTGTTAGTGTTGACAAACCACTTTTTGCACTTGTGTTAGTGTTGAAAAACCACTTTTCGCACTTGTGTTAGTGTTGAAAAACCACTTTTCGCACTTGTGTTCGTGCAGGAAACCACTTTTGCACTTGTATTAGTGTGGAAAAACCACTTTTCGCACTTGTGTTAGTGTTGAAAAACCACTTTTCGCACTTGTGTTAGTGTTGAAAAACCACTTTTCACACTTGTGTTAGTGTTGAAAAACCACTTTTCGCACTTGTGTTGGTGCAGGAAACCACTTTTGCACTTGTATTAGTGTGGAAAAAACACTTTTTTGCACTTGTGATAGTGTTGAAAAACCACTTTTCGCACTTGTGTTAGTGTTGAAAAACCACTTTTCGCACTTGTGTTAGTGTTGAAAAACCACTTTTTGCACTTGTGTTAGTGTTGAAAAACCACTTTTCGCACTTGTGTTGGTGCAGGAAACCACTTTTGCACTTGTATTAGTGTGGAAAAAACACTTTTTGCACTTGGAATAGTGTTGAAAAACCACTTTTCGCACTTGTGTTAGTGTTGAAAAACCACTTTTCGCACTTGTGTTAGTGTTGAAAAACCACTTTTCGCACTTATGTTGGTGCAGGAAACCACTTTTGCACTTGTATTAGTGTGGAAAAAGCACTTTTTGCACTTGTGATAGTGTTGAAAAACCACTTTTCGCACTTGTGTTAGTGTTGAAAAACCACTTTTCGCACTTGTGTTGGTGCAGGAAACCACTTTTGCACTTGTATTAGTGTGGAAAAACCACTTTTCGCACTTGTGTTAGTGTTGAAAAACCACTTTTTGCACTTGTGTTAGTGTTGAAAAACCACTTTTCGCACTTGTGTTGGTGCAGGAAACCACTTTTGCACTTGTATTAGTGTGGAAAAAACACTTTTTGCACTTGTGATAGTGTTGAAAAACCACTTTTCGCACTTGTGTTAGTGTTGAAAAACCCCTTTTCGCACTTGTGTTGGTGCAGGAAACCACTTTTGCACTTGTATTAGTGTGGCAAAATCACTTTTCGCACTTGTGTTAGTGTTGAAAAACCACTTTTCGCACTTGTGTTAGTGTTGAAAAACCACTTTTCGCACTTGTGTTGGTGCAGGAAACCACTTTTGCACTTGTATTGGTGTTGAAAAACCACTTTTCGCACTTGTGTTAGTGTTGAAAAACCACTTTTCGCACTTGTGTTGGTGCAGGAAACCACTTTTGCACTTGTATTAGTGTGGAAAAACCACTTTTCGCACTTGTGTTAGTGTTGACAAACCACTTTTCGCACTTGTGTAGTGTTGAAAAACCACTTTTCGCACTTGTGTTAGTGTTGAAAAACCACTTTTCGCACTTGTGTTAGTGTTGAAAAACCACTTTTTGCACTTGTGTTGGTGCAGGAAACCACTTTTGCACTTGTATTGGTGTGGAAAAAACACTTTTTGCACTTGTGTTAGTGTTGAAAAACCACTTTTCGCACTTGTGTTAGTGTTGAAAAACCACTTTTCGCACTTGTGTTAGTGTTGAAAAACCACTTTTCGCACTTGTGTTGGTGCAGGAAACCACTTTTGCACTTGTATTGGTGTGGAAAAAACACTTTTTGCACTTGTGTTAGTGTTGAAAAACCACTTTTTGCACTTGTGTTAGTGTTGAAAAACCACTTTTCGCACTTGTGTTAGTGTTGAAAAACCACTTTTCGCACTTGTGTTGGTGCAGGAAACCACTTTTGCACTTGTATTAGTGTGGAAAAACCACTTTTTGCACTTGTGTTAGTGTTGAAAAACCACTTTTCGCACTTGTGTTAGTGTTGAAAAACCACTTTTCGCACTTGTGTTGGTGCAGGAAACCACTTTTGCACTTGTATTAGTGTGGAAAAACACTTTTTGCACTTGGAATAGTGTTGAAAAACCACTTTTCGCACTTGTGTTAGTGTTGAAAAACCACTTTTCGCACTTGTGTTGGTGCAGGAAACCACTTTTGCACTTGTATTAGTGTGGAAAAAGCACTTTTTGCACTTGTGATAGTGTTGAAAAACCACTTTTCGCACTTGTGTTAGTGTTGAAAAACCACTTTTCGCACTTGTGTTGGTGCAGGAAACCACTTTTGCACTTGTATTAGTGTGGAAAAAACAACTTTTCGCACTTGTGTTAGTGTTGAAAAACCACTTTTTGCACTTGTGTTAGTTTTGAAAAACCACTTTTGCACTTGTGTTGGTGCAGGAAACCACTTTTGCACTTGTATTAGTGTGGAAAAAGCACTTTTTGCACTTGTGATAGTGTTGAAAAACCACTTTTCGCACTTGTGTTAGTGTTGAAAAACCACTTTTCGCACTTGTGTTGGTGCAGGAAACCACTTTTGCACTTGTATTAGTGTGGAAAAAGCACTTTTTGCACTTGTGATAGTGTTGAAAAACCACTTTTCGCACTTGTGTTAGTGTTGAAAAACCACTTTTCGCACTTGTTTTGGTGCAGGAAACCACTTTTGCACTTGTATTAGTGTGGAAAAAACAACTTTTCGCACTTGTGTTAGTGTTGAAAAACCACTTTTTGCACTTGTGTTAGTTTTGAAAAACCACTTTTCGCACTTGTGTTGGTGCAGGAAACCACTTTTGCACTTGTATTAGTGTGGAAAAAACACTTTTTGCACTTGTGATAGTGTTGAAAAACCACTTTTCGCACTTGTGTTAGTGTTGAAAAACCCCTTTTCGCACTTGTGTTGGTGCAGGAAACCACTTTTGCACTTGTATTAGTGTGGCAAAATCACTTTTCGCACTTGTGTTAGTGTTGAAAAACCACTTTTCACACTTGTGTTAGTGTTGAAAAACCACTTTTCGCACTTGTGTTGGTGCAGGAAACCACTTTTGCACTTGTATTGGTGTTGAAAAACCACTTTTCGCACTTGTGTTAGTGTTGAAAAACCACTTTTCGCACTTGTGTTGGTGCAGGAAACCACTTTTGCACTTGTATTAGTGTGGAAAAACCACTTTTCGCACTTGTGTTAGTGTTGACAAACCACTTTTCGCACTTGTGTTAGTGTTGAAAAACCACTTTTCGCACTTGTGTTAGTGTTGAAAAACCACTTTTCGCACTTGTGTTCGTGCAGGAAACCACTTTTGCACTTGTATTAGTGTGGAAAAACCACTTTTCGCACTTGTGTTAGTGTTGAAAAACCACTTTTCGCACTTGTGTTAGTGTTGAAAAACCACTTTTCACACTTGTGTTAGTGTTGAAAAACCACTTTTCGCACTTGTGTTGGTGCAGGAAACCACTTTTGCACTTGTATTAGTGTGGAAAAAACACTTTTTTGCACTTGTGATAGTGTTGAAAAACCACTTTTCGCACTTGTGTTAGTGTTGAAAAACCACTTTTCGCACTTGTGTTAGTGTTGAAAAACCACTTTTTGCACTTGTGTTAGTGTTGAAAAACCACTTTTCGCACTTGTGTTGGTGCAGGAAACCACTTTTGCACTTGTATTAGTGTGGAAAAAACACTTTTTGCACTTGGAATAGTGTTGAAAAACCACTTTTCGCACTTGTGTTAGTGTTGAAAAACCACTTTTCGCACTTGTGTTAGTGTTGAAAAACCACTTTTCGCACTTATGTTGGTGCAGGAAACCACTTTTGCACTTGTATTAGTGTGGAAAAAGCACTTTTTGCACTTGTGATAGTGTTGAAAAACCACTTTTCGCACTTGTGTTAGTGTTGAAAAACCACTTTTCGCACTTGTGTTGGTGCAGGAAACCACTTTTGCACTTGTATTAGTGTGGAAAAACACTTTTTGCACTTGGAATAGTGTTGAAAAACCACTTTTCGCACTTGTGTTAGTGTTGAAAAACCACTTTTCGCACTTGTGTTAGTGTTGAAAAACCACTTTTCGCACTTGTGTTGGTGCAGGAAACCACTTTTGCACTTGTATTAGTGTGGAAAAAGCACTTTTTGCACTTGTGATAGTGTTGAAAAACCACTTTTCGCACTTGTGTTAGTGTTGAAAAACCACTTTTCGCACTTGTGTTGGTGCAGGAAACCACTTTTGCACTTGTATTAGTGTGGAAAAAACAACTTTTCGCACTTGTGTTAGTGTTGAAAAACCACTTTTTGCACTTGTGTTAGTTTTGAAAAACCACTTTTGCACTTGTGTTGGTGCAGGAAACCACTTTTGCACTTGTATTAGTGTGGAAAAAGCACTTTTTGCACTTGTGATAGTGTTGAAAAACCACTTTTCGCACTTGTGTTAGTGTTGAAAAACCACTTTTCGCACTTGTGTTGGTGCAGGAAACCACTTTTGCACTTGTATTAGTGTGGAAAAAGCACTTTTTGCACTTGTGATAGTGTTGAAAAACCACTTTTCGCACTTGTGTTAGTGTTGAAAAACCACTTTTCGCACTTGTGTTGGTGCAGGAAACCACTTTTGCACTTGTATTAGTGTGGAAAAAACAACTTTTCGCACTTGTGTTAGTGTTGAAAAACCACTTTTTGCACTTGTGTTAGTTTTGAAAAACCACTTTTCGCACTTGTGTTGGTGCAGGAAACCACTTTTGCACTTGTATTAGTGTGGAAAAAACACTTTTTGCACTTGTGATAGTGTTGAAAAACCACTTTTCGCACTTGTGTTAGTGTTGAAAAACCCCTTTTCGCACTTGTGTTGGTGCAGGAAACCACTTTTGCACTTGTATTAGTGTGGCAAAATCACTTTTCGCACTTGTGTTAGTGTTGAAAAACCACTTTTCACACTTGTGTTAGTGTTGAAAAACCACTTTTCGCACTTGTGTTGGTGCAGGAAACCACTTTTGCACTTGTATTGGTGTTGAAAAACCACTTTTCGCACTTGTGTTAGTGTTGAAAAACCACTTTTCGCACTTGTGTTGGTGCAGGAAACCACTTTTGCACTTGTATTAGTGTGGAAAAACCACTTTTCGCACTTGTGTTAGTGTTGACAAACCACTTTTCGCACTTGTGTTAGTGTTGAAAAACCACTTTTCGCACTTGTGTTAGTGTTGAAAAACCACTTTTCGCACTTGTGTTCGTGCAGGAAACCACTTTTGCACTTGTATTAGTGTGGAAAAACCACTTTTCGCACTTGTGTTAGTGTTGAAAAACCACTTTTCGCACTTGTGTTAGTGTTGAAAAACCACTTTTCACACTTGTGTTAGTGTTGAAAAACCACTTTTCACACTTGTGTTGGTGCAGGAAACCACTTTTGCACTTGTATTAGTGTGGAAAAAACACTTTTTTGCACTTGTGATAGTGTTGAAAAACCACTTTTCGCACTTGTGTTAGTGTTGAAAAACCACTTTTCGCACTTGTGTTAGTGTTGAAAAACCACTTTTTGCACTTGTGTTAGTGTTGAAAAACCACTTTTCGCACTTGTGTTGGTGCAGGAAACCACTTTTGCACTTGTATTAGTGTGGAAAAAACACTTTTTGCACTTGGAATAGTGTTGAAAAACCACTTTTCGCACTTGTGTTAGTGTTGAAAAACCACTTTTCGCACTTGTGTTAGTGTTGAAAAACCACTTTTCGCACTTATGTTGGTGCAGGAAACCACTTTTGCACTTGTATTAGTGTGGAAAAAGCACTTTTTGCACTTGTGATAGTGTTGAAAAACCACTTTTCGCACTTGTGTTAGTGTTGAAAAACCACTTTTCGCACTTGTGTTGGTGCAGGAAACCACTTTTGCACTTGTATTAGTGTGGAAAAACCACTTTTCGCACTTGTGTTAGTGTTGAAAAACCACTTTTTGCACTTGTGTTAGTGTTGAAAAACCACTTTTCGCACTTGTGTTGGTGCAGGAAACCACTTTTGCACTTGTATTAGTGTGGAAAAAACACTTTTTGCACTTGTGATAGTGTTGAAAAACCACTTTTCGCACTTGTGTTAGTGTTGAAAAACCCCTTTTCGCACTTGTGTTGGTGCAGGAAACCACTTTTGCACTTGTATTAGTGTGGCAAAATCACTTTTCGCACTTGTGTTAGTGTTGAAAAACCACTTTTCGCACTTGTGTTAGTGTTGACAAACCACTTTTCGCACATGTGTAGTGTTGAAAAACCACTTTTCGCACTTGTGTTGGTGCAGGAACCACTTTTGCACTTGTATTAGTGTGGAAAAACCACTTTTCGCACTTGTGTTAGTGTTGACAAGCCACTTTTCGCACATGTGTAGTGTTGAAAAACCACTTTTCGCACTTGTGTTAGTGTTGAAAAACCACTTTTCGCACTTGTGTTAGTGTTGAAAAACCACTTTTTGCACTTGTGTTGGTGCAGGAAACCACTTTTGCACTTGTATTGGTGTGGAAAAAACACTTTTTGCACTTGTGTTAGTGTTGAAAAACCACTTTTCGCACTTGTGTTAGTGTTGAAAAACCACTTTTCGCACTTGTGTTAGTGTTGAAAAACCACTTTTCGCACTTGTGTTGGTGCAGGAAACCACTTTTGCACTTGTATTGGTGTGGAAAAAACACTTTTTGCACTTGTGTTAGTGTTGAAAAACCACTTTTTGCACTTGTGTTAGTGTTGAAAAACCACTTTTCGCACTTGTGTTAGTGTTGAAAAACCACTTTTCGCACTTGTGTTGGTGCAGGAAACCACTTTTGCACTTGTATTAGTGTGGAAAAACCACTTTTTGCACTTGTGTTAGTGTTGAAAAACCACTTTTCGCACTTGTGTTAGTGTTGAAAAACCACTTTTCGCACTTGTGTTGGTGCAGGAAACCACTTTTGCACTTGTATTAGTGTGGAAAAAACACTTTTTGCACTTGGAATAGTGTTGAAAAACCACTTTTCGCACGTGTGTTAGTGTTGAAAAACCACTTTTCGCACTTGTGTTAGTGTTGAAAAACCACTTTTCGCACTTGTGTTGGTGCAGGAAACCACTTTTGCACTTGTATTAGTGTGGAAAAAGCACTTTTTGCACTTGTGATAGTGTTGAAAAACCACTTTTCGCACTTGTGTTAGTGTTGAAAAACCACTTTTCGCACTTGTGTTGGTGCAGGAAACCACTTTTGCACTTGTATTAGTGTGGAAGAAACAACTTTTCGCACTTGTGTTAGTGTTGAAAAACCACTTTTTGCACTTGTGTTAGTTTTGAAAAACCACTTTTCGCACTTGTGTTGGTGCAGGAAACCACTTTTGCACTTGTATTAGTGTGGAAAAAACACTTTTTGCACTTGTGATAGTGTTGAAAAACCACTTTTCGCACTTGTGTTAGTGTTGAAAAACCCCTTTTCGCACTTGTGTTGGTGCAGGAAACCACTTTTGCACTTGTATTAGTGTGGCAAAATCACTTTTCGCACTTGTGTTAGTGTTGAAAAACCACTTTTCACACTTGTGTTAGTGTTGAAAAACCACTTTTCGCACTTGTGTTGGTGCAGGAAACCACTTTTGCACTTGTATTGGTGTTGAAAAACCACTTTTCGCACTTGTGTTAGTGTTGAAAAACCACTTTTCGCACTTGTGTTGGTGCAGGAAACCACTTTTGCACTTGTATTAGTGTGGAAAAACCACTTTTCGCACTTGTGTTAGTGTTGACAAACCACTTTTCGCACTTGTGTTAGTGTTGAAAAACCACTTTTCGCACTTGTGTTAGTGTTGAAAAACCACTTTTCGCACTTGTGTTGGTGCAGGAAACCACTTTTGCACTTGTATTAGTGTGGAAAAACCACTTTTCGCACTTGTGTTAGTGTTGAAAAACCACTTTTCGCACTTGTGTTAGTGTTGAAAAACCACTTTTCACACTTGTGTTAGTGTTGAAAAACCACTTTTCGCACTTGTGTTGGTGCAGGAAACCACTTTTGCACTTGTATTAGTGTGGAAAAAACACTTTTTTGCACTTGTGATAGTGTTGAAAAACCACTTTTCGCACTTGTGTTAGTGTTGAAAAACCACTTTTCGCACTTGTGTTAGTGTTGAAAAACCACTTTTTGCACTTGTGTTAGTGTTGAAAAACCACTTTTCGCACTTGTGTTGGTGCAGGAAACCACTTTTGCACTTGTATTAGTGTGGAAAAAACACTTTTTGCACTTGGAATAGTGTTGAAAAACCACGTTTCGCACTTGTGTTAGTGTTGAAAAACCACTTTTCGCACTTGTGTTAGTGTTGAAAAACCACTTTTCGCACTTATGTTGGTGCAGGAAACCACTTTTGCACTTGTATTAGTGTGGAAAAAGCACTTTTTGCACTTGTGATAGTGTTGAAAAACCACTTTTCGCACTTGTGTTAGTGTTGAAAAACCACTTTTCGCACTTGTGTTGGTGCAGGAAACCACTTTTGCACTTGTATTAGTGTGGAAAAACCACTTTTCGCACTTGTGTTAGTGTTGAAAAACCACTTTTTGCACTTGTGTTAGTGTTGAAAAACCACTTTTCGCACTTGTGTTGGTGCAGGAAACCACTTTTGCACTTGTATTAGTGTGGAAAAAACACTTTTTGCACTTGTGATAGTGTTGAAAAACCACTTTTCGCACTTGTGTTAGTGTTGAAAAACCCCTTTTCGCACTTGTGTTGGTGCAGGAAACCACTTTTGCACTTGTATTAGTGTGGCAAAATCACTTTTCGCACTTGTGATAGTGTTGAAAAACCACTTTTCGCACTTGTGTTAGTGTTGAAAAACCACTTTTCGCACTTGTGTTGGTGCAGGAAACCACTTTTGCACTTGTATTGGTGTTGAAAAACCACTTTTCGCACTTGTGTTAGTGTTGAAAAACCACTTTTCGCACTTGTGTTGGTGCAGGAAACCACTTTTGCACTTGTATTAGTGTGGAAAAACCACTTTTCGCACTTGTGTTAGTGTTGACAAACCACTTTTCGCACTTGTGTAGTGTTGAAAAACCACTTTTCGCACTTGTGTTAGTGTTGAAAAACCACTTTTCGCACTTGTGTTCGTGCAGGAAACCACTTTTGCACTTGTATTAGTGTGGAAAAACCACTTTTCGCACTTGTGTTAGTGTTGAAAAACCACTTTTCGCACTTGTGTTAGTGTTGAAAAACCACTTTTCGCACTTGTGTTAGTGTTGAAAAACCACTTTTCGCACTTGTGTTGGTGCAGGAAACCACTTTTGCACTTGCATTAGTGTGGAAAAACCACTTTTCGCACTTGTGTTAGTGTTGAAAAACCACTTTTCGCACTTGTGTTAGTGTTGAAAAACCACTTTTCGCACCTGTGTTGGTGCAGGAAACCACTTTTGTACTTGTATTAGTGTGGAAAAAACACTTTTTGCACTTGTGATAATGTTGAAAAACCACTTTTCGCACTTGTGTTAGTGTTGAAAAACCACTTTTCGCACTTGTGTTGGTGCAGGAAACCACTTTTGCACTTGTATTAGTGTGGAAAAACCACTTTTCGCACTTGTGTTAGTGTTGAAAAACCACTTTTCGCACTTGTGTTAGTGTTGAAAAACCACTTTTCACACTTGTGTTAGTGTTGAAAAACCACTTTTCGCACTTGTGTTGGTGCAGGAAACCACTTTTGCACTTGTATTAGTGTGGAAAAAACACTTTTTGCACTTGTGTTAGTGTTGAAAAACCACTTTTTGCACTTATGTTGGTGCAGGAAACCACTTTTGCACTTGTATTAGTGTGGAAAAACCACTTTTCGCACTTGTGTTAGTGTTGAAAAACCACTTTTCGCACTTATGTTGGTGCAGGAAACCACTTTTGCACTTGTATTAGTGTGGAAAAACCACTTTTCGCACTTGTGTTAGTGTTGAAAAACCACTTTTTGCACTTGTGTTGGTGCAGGAAACCACTTTTGCACTTGTATTGGTGTGGAAAAAACACTTTTTGCACTTGTGTTAGTGTTGAAAAACCACTTTTCGCACTTGTGTTAGTGTTGAAAAACCACTTTTCGCACTTGTGTTAGTGTTGAAAAACCACTTTTCGCACTTGTGTTGGTGCAGGAAACCACTTTTGCACTTGTATTGGTGTGGAAAAAACACTTTTTGCACTTGTGTTAGTGTTGAAAAACCACTTTTTGCACTTGTGTTAGTGTTGAAAAACCACTTTTCGCACTTGTGTTAGTGTTGAAAAACCACTTTTCGCACTTGTGTTGGTGCAGGAAACCACTTTTGCACTTGTATTAGTGTGGAAAAACCACTTTTTGCACTTGTGTTAGTGTTGAAAAACCACTTTTCCCACTTGTGTTAGTGTTGAAAAACCACTTTTCGCACTTGTGTTGGTGCAGGAAACCACTTTTGCACTTGTATTAGTGTGGAAAAAACACTTTTTGCACTTGGAATAGTGTTGAAAAACCACTTTTCGCACTTGTGTTAGTGTTGAAAAACCACTTTTCGCACTTGTGTTAGTGTTGAAAAACCACTTTTCGCACTTGTGTTGGTGCAGGAAACCACTTTTGCACTTGTATTAGTGTGGAAAAAGCACTTTTTGCACTTGTGATAGTGTTGAAAAACCACTTTTCGCACTTGTGTTAGTGTTGAAAAACCACTTTTCGCACTTGTGTTGGTGCAGGAAACCACTTTTGCACTTGTATTAGTGTGGAAAAAACAACTTTTCGCACTTGTGTTAGTGTTGAAAAACCACTTTTTGCACTTGTGTTAGTTTTGAAAAACCACTTTTCGCACTTGTGTTGGTGCAGGAAACCACTTTTGCACTTGTATTAGTGTGGAAAAACACTTTTTGCACTTGTGATAGTGTTGAAAAACCACTTTTCGCACTTGTGTTAGTGTTGAAAAACCCCTTTTCGCACTTGTGTTGGTGCAGGAAACCACTTTTGCACTTGTATTAGTGTGGCAAAATCACTTTTCGCACTTGTGTTAGTGTTGAAAAACCACTTTTCACACTTGTGTTAGTGTTGAAAAACCACTTTTCGCACTTGTGTTGGTGCAGGAAACCACTTTTGCACTTGTATTGGTGTTGAAAAACCACTTTTCGCACTTGTGTTAGTGTTGAAAAACCACTTTTCGCACTTGTGTTGGTGCAGGAAACCACTTTTGCACTTGTATTAGTGTGGAAAAACCACTTTTCGCACTTGTGTTAGTGTTGACAAACCACTTTTCGCACTTGTGTTAGTGTTGAAAAACCACTTTTCGCACTTGTGTTAGTGTTGAAAAACCACTTTTCGCACTTGTGTTGGTGCAGGAAACCACTTTTGCACTTGTATTAGTGTGGAAAAACCACTTTTCGCACTTGTGTTAGTGTTGACAAACCACTTTTCGCACTTGTGTTAGTGTTGAAAAACCACTTTTCGCACTTGTGTTAGTGTTGAAAAACCACTTTTCGCACTTGTGTTGGTGCAGGAAACCACTTTTGCACTTGTATTAGTGTGGAAAAACCACTTTTCGCACTTGTGTTAGTGTTGAAAAACCACTTTTCGCACTTGTGTTAGTGTTGAAAAACCACTTTTCGCACTTGTGTTCGTGCAGGAAACCACTTTTGCACTTGTATTAGTGTGGAAAAACCACTTTTCGCACTTGTGTTAGTGTTGACAAACCACTTTTCGCACTGTGTTAGTGTTGAAAAACCACTTTTCGCACTTGTGTTAGTGTTGAAAAACCACTTTTCGCACTTGTGTTCGTGCAGGAAACCACTTTTGCACTTGTATTAGTGTGGAAAAACCACTTTTCGCACTTGTGTTAGTGTTGAAAAACCACTTTTCGCACTTGTGTTAGTGTTGAAAAACCACTTTTCACACTTGTGTTAGTGTTGAAAAACCACTTTTCGCACTTGTGTTGGTGCAGGAAACCACTTTTGCACTTGTATTAGTGTGGAAAAAACACTTTTTTGCACTTGTGATAGTGTTGAAAAACCACTTTTCGCACTTGTGTTAGTGTTGAAAAACCACTTTTCGCACTTGTGTTAGTGTTGAAAAACCACTTTTTGCACTTGTGTTAGTGTTGAAAAACCACTTTTCGCACTTGTGTTGGTGCAGGAAACCACTTTTGCACTTGTATTAGTGTGGAAAAAACACTTTTTGCACTTGTGTTAGTGTTGAAAAACCACTTTTCGCACTTGTGTTAGTGTTGAAAAACCACTTTTCGCACTTGTGTTGGTGCAGGAAACCACTTTTGCACTTGTATTAGTGTGGAAAAACCACTTTTCGCACTTGTGTTAGTGTTGAAAAACCACTTTTCGCACTTGTGTTAGTGTTGAAAAACCACTTTTCGCACTTGTGTTCGTGCAGGAAACCACTTTTGCACTTGTATTAGTGTGGAAAAACCACTTTTCGCACTTGTGTTAGTGTTGACAAACCACTTTTCGCACTTGTGTTAGTGTTGAAAAACCACTTTTCGCACTTGTGTTAGTGTTGAAAAACCACTTTTCGCACTTGTGTTAGTGTTGAAAAACCACTTTTCGCACTTGTGTTCGTGCAGGAAACCACTTTTGCACTTGTATTAGTGTGGAAAAACCACTTTTCGCACTTGTGTTAGTGTTGAAAAACCACTTTTCGCACTTGTGTTAGTGTTGAAAAACCACTTTTCACACTTGTGTTAGTGTTGAAAAACCACTTTTCGCACTTGTGTTGGTGCAGGAAACCACTTTTGCACTTGTATTAGTGTGGAAAAAACACTTTTTTGCACTTGTGATAGTGTTGAAAAACCACTTTTCGCACTTGTGTTAGTGTTGAAAAACCACTTTTCGCACTTGTGTTAGTGTTGAAAAACCACTTTTTGCACTTGTGTTAGTGTTGAAAAACCACTTTTCGCACTTATGTTGGTGCAGGAAACCACTTTTGCACTTGTATTAGTGTGGAAAAAGCACTTTTTGCACTTGTGATACTGTTGAAAAACCACTTTTCGCACTTGTGTTAGTGTTGAAAAACCACTTTTCGCACTTGTGTTGGTGCAGGAAACCACTTTTGCACTTGTATTAGTGTGGAAAAACCACTTTTCGCACTTGTGTTAGTGTTGAAAAACCACTTTTCGCACTTGTGTTGGTGCAGGAAACCACTTTTGCACTTGTATTGGTGTTGAAAAACCACTTTTCGCACTTGTGTTAGTGTTGAAAAACCACTTTTTGCACTTATGTTGGTGCAGGAAACCACTTTTGCACTTGTATTAGTGTGGAAAAACCACTTTTCGCACTTGTGTTAGTGTTGAAAAACCACTTTTCGCACTTATGTTGGTGCAGGAAACCACTTTTGCACTTGTATTAGTGTGGAAAAACCACTTTTCGCACTTGTGTTAGTGTTGAAAAACCACTTTTTGCACTTGTGTTGGTGCAGGAAACCACTTTTCGCACTTGTGTTAGTGTTGAAAAACCACTTTTCGCACTTGTGTTGGTGCAGGAAACCACTTTTGCACTTGTATTAGTGTGGAAAAAACACTTATTGCACTTGTAATAGTGTTGAAAAACCACTTTTCGCACTTGTGTTGGTGCAGGAAACCACTTTTGCACATGTATTAATGTGGAAAAAACCCTTTTCACACTTGTGTTAGTGTTGAAAAACCACTTTTCGCACTTGTGTTAGTGTTGAAAAACCACTTTTCGCACTTGTGTTGGTGCAGGAAACCACTTTTGCACTTGTATTAGTGTGGAAAAACCACTTTTCGCACTTGTGTTAGTGTTGAAAAACCACTTTTCGCACTTGTGTTAGTGTTGAAAAACCACTTTTCACACTTGTGTTAGTGTTGAAAAACCACTTTTCGCACTTGTGTTGGTGCAGGAAACCACTTTTGCACTTGTATTAGTGTGGAAAAACCACTTTTCGCACTTGTGTTAGTGTTGAAAAACCACTTTTCGCACTTGTGTTAGTGTTGAAAAACCACTTTTCACACTTGTGTTAGTGTTGAAAAACCACTTTTCGCACTTGTGTTGGTGCAGGAAACCACTTTTGCACTTGTATTAGTGTGGAAAAAACACTTTTTTGCACTTGTGATAGTGTTGAAAAACCACTTTTCACACTTGTGTTAGTGTTGAAAAACCACTTTTCACACTTGTGTTAGTGTTGAAAAACCACTTTTCGCACTTGTGTTGGTGCAGGAAACCACTTTTGCACTTGTATTAGTGTGGAAAAAACACTTTTTGCACTTGTGATAATGTTGAAAAACCACTTTTCGCACTTGTGTTAGTGTTGAAAAACCACTTTTCGCACTTGTGTTGGTGCAGGAAACCACTTTTGCACTTGTATTAGTGTGGAAAAACCACTTTTCGCACTTGTGTTAGTGTTGAAAAACCACTTTTCGCACTTGTGTTAGTGTTGAAAAACCACTTTTCACACTTGTGTTAGTGTTGAAAAACCACTTTTCGCACTTGTGTTGGTGCAGGAAACCACTTTTGCACTTGTATTAGTGTGGAAAAAACACTTTTTGCACTTGTGTTAGTGTTGAAAAACCACTTTTTGCACTTATGTTGGTGCAGGAAACCACTTTTGCACTTGTATTAGTGTGGAAAAACCACTTTTCGCACTTGTGTTAGTGTTGAAAAACCACTTTTCGCACTTATGTTGGTGCAGGAAACCACTTTTGCACTTGTATTAGTGTGGAAAAACCACTTTTCGCACTTGTGTTAGTGTTGAAAAACCACTTTTTGCACTTGTGTTGGTGCAGGAAACCACTTTTGCACTTGTATTGGTGTGGAAAAAACACTTTTTGCACTTGTGTTAGTGTTGAAAAACCACTTTTCGCACTTGTGTTAGTGTTGAAAAACCACTTTTCGCACTTGTGTTAGTGTTGAAAAACCACTTTTCGCACTTGTGTTGGTGCAGGAAACCACTTTTGCACTTGTATTGGTGTGGAAAAAACACTTTTTGCACTTGTGTTAGTGTTGAAAAACCACTTTTTGCACTTGTGTTAGTGTTGAAAAACCACTTTTCGCACTTGTGTTAGTGTTGAAAAACCACTTTTCGCACTTGTGTTGGTGCAGGAAACCACTTTTGCACTTGTATTAGTGTGGAAAAACCACTTTTTGCACTTGTGTTAGTGTTGAAAAACCACTTTTCCCACTTGTGTTAGTGTTGAAAAACCACTTTTCGCACTTGTGTTGGTGCAGGAAACCACTTTTGCACTTGTATTAGTGTGGAAAAAACACTTTTTGCACTTGGAATAGTGTTGAAAAACCACTTTTCGCACTTGTGTTAGTGTTGAAAAACCACTTTTCGCACTTGTGTTAGTGTTGAAAAACCACTTTTCGCACTTGTGTTGGTGCAGGAAACCACTTTTGCACTTGTATTAGTGTGGAAAAAGCACTTTTTGCACTTGTGATAGTGTTGAAAAACCACTTTTCGCACTTGTGTTAGTGTTGAAAAACCACTTTTCGCACTTGTGTTGGTGCAGGAAACCACTTTTGCACTTGTATTAGTGTGGAAAAAACAACTTTTCGCACTTGTGTTAGTGTTGAAAAACCACTTTTTGCACTTGTGTTAGTTTTGAAAAACCACTTTTCGCACTTGTGTTGGTGCAGGAAACCACTTTTGCACTTGTATTAGTGTGGAAAAACACTTTTTGCACTTGTGATAGTGTTGAAAAACCACTTTTCGCACTTGTGTTAGTGTTGAAAAACCCCTTTTCGCACTTGTGTTGGTGCAGGAAACCACTTTTGCACTTGTATTAGTGTGGCAAAATCACTTTTCGCACTTGTGTTAGTGTTGAAAAACCACTTTTCACACTTGTGTTAGTGTTGAAAAACCACTTTTCGCACTTGTGTTGGTGCAGGAAACCACTTTTGCACTTGTATTGGTGTTGAAAAACCACTTTTCGCACTTGTGTTAGTGTTGAAAAACCACTTTTCGCACTTGTGTTGGTGCAGGAAACCACTTTTGCACTTGTATTAGTGTGGAAAAACCACTTTTCGCACTTGTGTTAGTGTTGACAAACCACTTTTCGCACTTGTGTTAGTGTTGAAAAACCACTTTTCGCACTTGTGTTAGTGTTGAAAAACCACTTTTCGCACTTGTGTTGGTGCAGGAAACCACTTTTGCACTTGTATTAGTGTGGAAAAACCACTTTTCGCACTTGTGTTAGTGTTGACAAACCACTTTTCGCACTTGTGTTAGTGTTGAAAAACCACTTTTCGCACTTGTGTTAGTGTTGAAAAACCACTTTTCGCACTTGTGTTGGTGCAGGAAACCACTTTTGCACTTGTATTAGTGTGGAAAAACCACTTTTCGCACTTGTGTTAGTGTTGAAAAACCACTTTTCGCACTTGTGTTAGTGTTGAAAAACCACTTTTCGCACTTGTGTTCGTGCAGGAAACCACTTTTGCACTTGTATTAGTGTGGAAAAACCACTTTTCGCACTTGTGTTAGTGTTGACAAACCACTTTTCGCACTGTGTTAGTGTTGAAAAACCACTTTTCGCACTTGTGTTAGTGTTGAAAAACCACTTTTCGCACTTGTGTTCGTGCAGGAAACCACTTTTGCACTTGTATTAGTGTGGAAAAACCACTTTTCGCACTTGTGTTAGTGTTGAAAAACCACTTTTCGCACTTGTGTTAGTGTTGAAAAACCACTTTTCACACTTGTGTTAGTGTTGAAAAACCACTTTTCGCACTTGTGTTGGTGCAGGAAACCACTTTTGCACTTGTATTAGTGTGGAAAAAACACTTTTTTGCACTTGTGATAGTGTTGAAAAACCACTTTTCGCACTTGTGTTAGTGTTGAAAAACCACTTTTCGCACTTGTGTTAGTGTTGAAAAACCACTTTTTGCACTTGTGTTAGTGTTGAAAAACCACTTTTCGCACTTGTGTTGGTGCAGGAAACCACTTTTGCACTTGTATTAGTGTGGAAAAAACACTTTTTGCACTTGTGTTAGTGTTGAAAAACCACTTTTCGCACTTGTGTTAGTGTTGAAAAACCACTTTTCGCACTTGTGTTGGTGCAGGAAACCACTTTTGCACTTGTATTAGTGTGGAAAAACCACTTTTCGCACTTGTGTTAGTGTTGAAAAACCACTTTTCGCACTTGTGTTAGTGTTGAAAAACCACTTTTCGCACTTGTGTTCGTGCAGGAAACCACTTTTGCACTTGTATTAGTGTGGAAAAACCACTTTTCGCACTTGTGTTAGTGTTGACAAACCACTTTTCGCACTTGTGTTAGTGTTGAAAAACCACTTTTCGCACTTGTGTTAGTGTTGAAAAACCACTTTTCGCACTTGTGTTCGTGCAGGAAACCACTTTTGCACTTGTATTAGTGTGGAAAAACCACTTTTCGCACTTGTGTTAGTGTTGAAAAACCACTTTTCGCACTTGTGTTAGTGTTGAAAAACCACTTTTCACACTTGTGTTAGTGTTGAAAAACCACTTTTCGCACTTGTGTTGGTGCAGGAAACCACTTTTGCACTTGTATTAGTGTGGAAAAAACACTTTTTTGCACTTGTGATAGTGTTGAAAAACCACTTTTCGCACTTGTGTTAGTGTTGAAAAACCACTTTTCGCACTTGTGTTAGTGTTGAAAAACCACTTTTTGCACTTGTGTTAGTGTTGAAAAACCACTTTTCGCACTTATGTTGGTGCAGGAAACCACTTTTGCACTTGTATTAGTGTGGAAAAAGCACTTTTTGCACTTGTGATACTGTTGAAAAACCACTTTTCGCACTTGTGTTAGTGTTGAAAAACCACTTTTCGCACTTGTGTTGGTGCAGGAAACCACTTTTGCACTTGTATTAGTGTGGAAAAACCACTTTTCGCACTTGTGTTAGTGTTGAAAAACCACTTTTCGCACTTGTGTTGGTGCAGGAAACCACTTTTGCACTTGTATTGGTGTTGAAAAACCACTTTTCGCACTTGTGTTAGTGTTGAAAAACCACTTTTTGCACTTATGTTGGTGCAGGAAACCACTTTTGCACTTGTATTAGTGTGGAAAAACCACTTTTCGCACTTGTGTTAGTGTTGAAAAACCACTTTTCGCACTTATGTTGGTGCAGGAAACCACTTTTGCACTTGTATTAGTGTGGAAAAACCACTTTTCGCACTTGTGTTAGTGTTGAAAAACCACTTTTTGCACTTGTGTTGGTGCAGGAAACCACTTTTCGCACTTGTGTTAGTGTTGAAAAACCACTTTTCGCACTTGTGTTGGTGCAGGAAACCACTTTTGCACTTGTATTAGTGTGGAAAAAACACTTATTGCACTTGTAATAGTGCTGAAAAACCACTTTTCGCACTTGTGTTGGTGCAGGAAACCACTTTTGCACATGTATTAATGTGGAAAAAACCCTTTTCGCACTTGTGTTAGTGTTGAAAAACCACTTTTCGCACTTGTGTTAGTGTTGAAAAACCACTTTTCGCACTTGTGTTCGTGCAGGAAACCACTTTTGCACTTGTATTAGTGTGGAAAAACCACTTTTCGCACTTGTGTTAGTGTTGAAAAACCACTTTTCGCACTTGTGTTAGTGTTGAAAAACCACTTTTCACACTTGTGTTAGTGTTGAAAAACCACTTTTCGCACTTGTGTTGGTGCAGGAAACCACTTTTGCACTTGTATTAGTGTGGAAAAAACACTTTTTTGCACTTGTGATAGTGTTGAAAAACCACTTTTCGCACTTGTGTTAGTGTTGAAAAACCACTTTTCGCACTTGTGTTAGTGTTGAAAAACCACTTTTTGCACTTGTGTTAGTGTTGAAAAACCACTTTTCGCACTTGTGTTGGTGCAGGAAACCACTTTTGCACTTGTATTAGTGTGGAAAAAACACTTTTTGCACTTGTGTTAGTGTTGAAAAACCACTTTTCGCACTTGTGTTAGTGTTGAAAAACCACTTTTCGCACTTGTGTTGGTGCAGGAAACCACTTTTGCACTTGTATTAGTGTGGAAAAACCACTTTTCGCACTTGTGTTAGTGTTGAAAAACCACTTTTCGCACTTGTGTTAGTGTTGAAAAACCACTTTTCGCACTTGTGTTCGTGCAGGAAACCACTTTTGCACTTGTATTAGTGTGGAAAAACCACTTTTCGCACTTGTGTTAGTGTTGACAAACCACTTTTCGCACTTGTGTTAGTGTTGAAAAACCACTTTTCGCACTTGTGTTAGTGTTGAAAAACCACTTTTCGCACTTGTGTTCGTGCAGGAAACCACTTTTGCACTTGTATTAGTGTGGAAAAACCACTTTTCGCACTTGTGTTAGTGTTGAAAAACCACTTTTCGCACTTGTGTTAGTGTTGAAAAACCACTTTTCACACTTGTGTTAGTGTTGAAAAACCACTTTTCGCACTTGTGTTGGTGCAGGAAACCACTTTTGCACTTGTATTAGTGTGGAAAAAACACTTTTTTGCACTTGTGATAGTGTTGAAAAACCACTTTTCGCACTTGTGTTAGTGTTGAAAAACCACTTTTCGCACTTGTGTTAGTGTTGAAAAACCACTTTTTGCACTTGTGTTAGTGTTGAAAAACCACTTTTCGCACTTATGTTGGTGCAGGAAACCACTTTTGCACTTGTATTAGTGTGGAAAAAGCACTTTTTGCACTTGTGATACTGTTGAAAAACCACTTTTCGCACTTGTGTTAGTGTTGAAAAACCACTTTTCGCACTTGTGTTGGTGCAGGAAACCACTTTTGCACTTGTATTAGTGTGGAAAAACCACTTTTCGCACTTGTGTTAGTGTTGAAAAACCACTTTTCGCACTTGTGTTGGTGCAGGAAACCACTTTTGCACTTGTATTGGTGTTGAAAAACCACTTTTCGCACTTGTGTTAGTGTTGAAAAACCACTTTTTGCACTTATGTTGGTGCAGGAAACCACTTTTGCACTTGTATTAGTGTGGAAAAACCACTTTTCGCACTTGTGTTAGTGTTGAAAAACCACTTTTCGCACTTATGTTGGTGCAGGAAACCACTTTTGCACTTGTATTAGTGTGGAAAAACCACTTTTCGCACTTGTGTTAGTGTTGAAAAACCACTTTTTGCACTTGTGTTGGTGCAGGAAACCACTTTTGCACTTGTATTGGTGTGGAAAAAACACTTTTTGCACTTGTGTTAGTGTTGAAAAACCACTTTTCGCACTTGTGTTAGTGTTGAAAAACCACTTTTCGCACTTGTGTTAGTGTTGAAAAACCACTTTTCGCACTTGTGTTGGTGCAGGAAACCACTTTTGCACTTGTATTGGTGTGGAAAAAACACTTTTTGCACTTGTGTTAGTGTTGAAAAACCACTTTTTGCACTTGTGTTAGTGTTGAAAAACCACTTTTCGCACTTGTGTTAGTGTTGAAAAACCACTTTTCGCACTTGTGTTGGTGCAGGAAACCACTTTTGCACTTGTATTAGTGTGGAAAAACCACTTTTTGCACTTGTGTTAGTGTTGAAAAACCACTTTTCCCACTTGTGTTAGTGTTGAAAAACCACTTTTCGCACTTGTGTTGGTGCAGGAAACCACTTTTGCACTTGTATTAGTGTGGAAAAAACACTTTTTGCACTTGGAATAGTGTTGAAAAACCACTTTTCGCACTTGTGTTCGTGTTGAAAAACCACTTTTCGCACTTGTGTTAGTGTTGAAAAACCACTTTTCGCACTTGTGTTGGTGCAGGAAACCACTTTTGCACTTGTATTAGTGTGGAAAAAGCACTTTTTGCACTTGTGATAGTGTTGAAAAACCACTTTTCGCACTTGTGTTAGTGTTGAAAAACCACTTTTCGCACTTGTGTTGGTGCAGGAAACCACTTTTGCACTTGTATTAGTGTGGAAAAAACAACTTTTCGCACTTGTGTTAGTGTTGAAAAACCACTTTTTGCACTTGTGTTAGTTTTGAAAAACCACTTTTCGCACTTGTGTTGGTGCAGGAAACCACTTTTGCACTTGTATTAGTGTGGAAAAACACTTTTTGCACTTGTGATAGTGTTGAAAAACCACTTTTCGCACTTGTGTTAGTGTTGAAAAACCCCTTTTCGCACTTGTGTTGGTGCAGGAAACCACTTTTGCACTTGTATTAGTGTGGCAAAATCACTTTTCGCACTTGTGTTAGTGTTGAAAAACCACTTTTCACACTTGTGTTAGTGTTGAAAAACCACTTTTCGCACTTGTGTTGGTGCAGGAAACCACTTTTGCACTTGTATTGGTGTTGAAAAACCACTTTTCGCACTTGTGTTAGTGTTGAAAAACCACTTTTCGCACTTGTGTTGGTGCAGGAAACCACTTTTGCACTTGTATTAGTGTGGAAAAACCACTTTTCGCACTTGTGTTAGTGTTGACAAACCACTTTTCGCACTTGTGTTAGTGTTGAAAAACCACTTTTCGCACTTGTGTTAGTGTTGAAAAACCACTTTTCGCACTTGTGTTGGTGCAGGAAACCACTTTTGCACTTGTATTAGTGTGGAAAAACCACTTTTCGCACTTGTGTTAGTGTTGACAAACCACTTTTCGCACTTGTGTTAGTGTTGAAAAACCACTTTTCGCACTTGTGTTAGTGTTGAAAAACCACTTTTCGCACTTGTGTTCGTGCAGGAAACCACTTTTGCACTTGTATTAGTGTGGAAAAACCACTTTTCGCACTTGTGTTAGTGTGGAAAAACCACTTTTCGCACTTGTGTTAGTGTTGAAAAACCACTTTTCGCACTTGTGTTAGTGTTGAAAAACCACTTTTCACACTTGTGTTAGTGTTGAAAAACCACTTTTCGCACTTGTGTTGGTGCAGGAAACCACTTTTGCACTTGTATTAGTGTGGAAAAAACACTTTTTTGCACTTGTGATAGTGTTGAAAAACCACTTTTCGCACTTGTGTTAGTGTTGAAAAACCACTTTTCGCACTTGTGTTAGTGTTGAAAAACCACTTTTTGCACTTGTGTTAGTGTTGAAAAACCACTTTTCGCACTTGTGTTGGTGCAGGAAACCACTTTTGCACTTGTATTAGTGTGGAAAAAACACTTTTTGCACTTGTGTTAGTGTTGAAAAACCACTTTTCGCACTTGTGTTAGTGTTGAAAAACCACTTTTCGCACTTATGTTGGTGCAGGAAACCACTTTTGCACTTGTATTAGTGTGGAAAAAGCACTTTTTGCACTTGTGATACTGTTGAAAAACCACTTTTCGCACTTGTGTTAGTGTTGAAAAACCACTTTTCGCACTTGTGTTGGTGCAGGAAACCACTTTTGCACTTGTATTAGTGTGGAAATACCACTTTTCGCACTTGTGTTAGTGTTGAAAAACCACTTTTTGCACTTGTGTTAGTGTTGAAAAACCACTTTTCGCAC
Source organism: Myxine glutinosa (assembly GCF_964187855.1). Classification (NCBI taxonomy): domain Eukaryota; kingdom Metazoa; phylum Chordata; class Myxini; order Myxiniformes; family Myxinidae; genus Myxine; species Myxine glutinosa. The sequence continues at coordinate 116,914 of NW_027616890.1, read as the reverse complement.
TTGTGTTGGTGCAGGAAACCACTTTTGCACTTGTATTAGTGTGGAAAAAACACTTTTTGCACTTGTGATAGTGTTGAAAAACCACTTTTCGCACTTGTGTTAGTGTTGAAAAACCCCTTTTCGCACTTGTGTTGGTGCAGGAAACCACTTTTGCACTTGTATTAGTGTGGCAAAATCACTTTTCGCACTTGTGTTAGTGTTGAAAAACCACTTTTCGCACTTGTGTTAGTGTTGAAAAACCACTTTTCGCACTTGTGTTGGTGCAGGAAACCACTTTTGCACTTGTATTGGTGTTGAAAAACCACTTTTCGCACTTGTGTTAGTGTTGAAAAACCACTTTTCGCACTTGTGTTGGTGCAGGAAACCACTTTTGCACTTGTATTAGTGTGGAAAAACCACTTTTCGCACTTGTGTTAGTGTTGACAAACCACTTTTCGCACTTGTGTAGTGTTGAAAAACCACTTTTCGCACTTGTGTTAGTGTTGAAAAACCAATTTTCGCACTTGTGTTAGTGTTGAAAAACCACTTTTTGCACTTGTGTTGGTGCAGGAAACCACTTTTGCACTTGTATTGGTGTGGAAAAAACACTTTTTGCACTTGTGTTAGTGTTGAAAAACCACTTTTCGCACTTGTGTTAGTGTTGAAAAACCACTTTTCGCACTTGTGTTAGTGTTGAAAAACCACTTTTCGCACTTGTGTTGGTGCAGGAAACCACTTTTGCACTTGTATTGGTGTGGAAAAAACACTTTTTGCACTTGTGTTAGTGTTGAAAAACCACTTTTTGCACTTGTGTTAGTGTTGAAAAACCACTTTTCGCACTTGTGTTAGTGTTGAAAAACCACTTTTCGCACTTGTGTTGGTGCAGGAAACCACTTTTGCACTTGTATTAGTGTGGAAAAACACTTTTTGCACTTGGAATAGTGTTGAAAAACCACTTTTTGCACTTGTGTTAGTGTTGAAAAACCACTTTTCGCACTTGTGTTAGTGTTGAAAAACCACTTTTCGCACTTGTGTTGGTGCAGGAAACCACTTTTGCACTTGTATTAGTGTGGAAAAAGCACTTTTTGCACTTGTGATAGTGTTGAAAAACCACTTTTCGCACTTGTGTTAGTGTTGAAAAACCACTTTTCGCACTTGTGTTGGTGCAGGAAACCACTTTTGCACTTGTATTAGTGTGGAAAAAACAACTTTTCGCACTTGTGTTAGTGTTGAAAAACCACTTTTTGCACTTGTGTTAGTTTTGAAAAACCACTTTTCGCACTTGTGTTGGTGCAGGAAACCACTTTTGCACTTGTATTAGTGTGGAAAAAACACTTTTTGCACTTGTGATAGTGTTGAAAAACCACTTTTCGCACTTGTGTTAGTGTTGAAAAACCCCTTTTCGCACTTGTGTTGGTGCAGGAAACCACTTTTGCACTTGTATTAGTGTGGCAAAATCACTTTTCGCACTTGTGTTAGTGTTGAAAAACCACTTTTCACACTTGTGTTAGTGTTGAAAAACCACTTTTCGCACTTGTGTTGGTGCAGGAAACCACTTTTGCACTTGTATTGGTGTTGAAAAACCACTTTTCGCACTTGTGTTAGTGTTGAAAAACCACTTTTCGCACTTGTGTTGGTGCAGGAAACCACTTTTGCACTTGTATTAGTGTGGAAAAACCACTTTTCGCACTTGTGTTAGTGTTGACAAACCACTTTTCGCACTTGTGTTAGTGTTGAAAAACCACTTTTCGCACTTGTGTTAGTGTTGAAAAACCACTTTTCGCACTTGTGTTGGTGCAGGAAACCACTTTTGCACTTGTATTAGTGTGGAAAAACCACTTTTCGCACTTGTGTTAGTGTTGAAAAACCACTTTTCGCACTTGTGTTAGTGTTGAAAAACCACTTTTCACACTTGTGTTAGTGTTGAAAAACCACTTTTCGCACTTGTGTTGGTGCAGGAAACCACTTTTGCACTTGTATTAGTGTGGAAAAAACACTTTTTTGCACTTGTGATAGTGTTGAAAAACCACTTTTCGCACTTGTGTTAGTGTTGAAAAACCACTTTTCGCACTTGTGTTAGTGTTGAAAAACCACTTTTTGCACTTGTGTTAGTGTTGAAAAACCACTTTTCGCACTTGTGTTGGTGCAGGAAACCACTTTTGCACTTGTATTAGTGTGGAAAAAACACTTTTTGCACTTGTGATAGTGTTGAAAAACCACTTTTCGCACTTGTGTTAGTGTTGAAAAACCACTTTTCGCACTTGTGTTAGTGTTGAAAAACCACTTTTTGCACTTGTGTTAGTGTTGAAAAACCACTTTTCGCACTTGTGTTGGTGCAGGAAACCACTTTTGCACTTGTATTAGTGTGGAAAAAACACTTTTTGCACTTGTGATAGTGTTGAAAAACCACTTTTCGAACTTGTGTTAGTGTTGAAAAACCACTTTTCGCACTTGTGTTGGTGCAGGAAACCACTTTTGCACTTGTATTAGTGTGGAAAAAACACTTTTTGCACTTGTGATAGTGTTGAAAAACAACTTTTTGCACTTGTGTTATTGTTGAAAAACCACTTTTCGCACTTGTGTTGGTGTTGAAAAACCACTTTTCGCATTTGTGTTAGTGTTGAAAAACCCCTTTTCGCACTTGTGTTGGTGCAGGAAACCACTTTTGCACTTGTATTAGTGTGGCAAAATCACTTTTCGCACTTGTGTTAGTGTTGAAAAACCACTTTTCACACTTGTGTTAGTGTTGAAAAACCACTTTTCGCACTTGTGTTGGTGCAGGAAACCACTTTTGCACTTGTATTGGTGCAGGAAACCACTTTTGCACTTGTATTAGTGTGGAAAAAACACTTTTTGCACTTGTGATAGTGTTGAAAAACAACTTTTTGCACTTGTGTTATTGTTGAAAAACCACTTTTCGCACTTGTGTTGGTGTTGAAAAACCACTTTTCGCACTTGTGTTAGTGTTGAAAAACCCCTTTTCGCACTTGTGTTGGTGCAGGAAACCACTTTTGCACTTGTATTAGTGTGGCAAAATCACTTTTCGCACTTGTGTTAGTGTTGAAAAACCACTTTTCACACTTGTGTTAGTGTTGAAAAACCACTTTTCGCACTTGTGTTGGTGCAGGAAACCACTTTTGCACTTGTATTGGTGTTGAAAAACCACTTTTCGCACTTGTGTTAGTGTTGAAAAACCACTTTTCGCACTTGTGTTGGTGCAGGAAACCACTTTTGCACTTGTATTAGTGTGGAAAAACCACTTTTCGCACTTGTGTTAGTGTTGACAAACCACTTTTCGCACTTGTGTTAGTGTTGAAAAACCACTTTTCGCACTTGTGTTAGTGTTGAAAAACCACTTTTCGCACTTGTGTTGGTGCAGGAAACCACTTTTGCACTTGTATTAGTGTGGAAAAACCACTTTTCGCACTTGTGTTAGTGTTGACAAACCACTTTTCGCACTTGTGTTAGTGTTGAAAAACCACTTTTCGCACTTGTGTTAGTGTTGAAAAACCACTTTTCGCACTTGTGTTGGTGCAGGAAACCACTTTTGCACTTGTATTAGTGTGGAAAAACCACTTTTCGCACTTGTGTTAGTGTTGAAAAACCACTTTTCGCACTTGTGTTAGTGTTGAAAAACCACTTTTCGCACTTGTGTTCGTGCAGGAAACCACTTTTGCACTTGTATTAGTGTGGAAAAACCACTTTTCGCACTTGTGTTAGTGTTGACAAACCACTTTTCGCACTTGTGTTAGTGTTGAAAAACCACTTTTCGCACTTGTGTTAGTGTTGAAAAACCACTTTTCGCACTTGTGTTCGTGCAGGAAACCACTTTTGCACTTGTATTAGTGTGGAAAAACCACTTTTCGCACTTGTGTTAGTGTTGAAAAACCACTTTTCGCACTTGTGTTAGTGTTGAAAAACCACTTTTCACACTTGTGTTAGTGTTGAAAAACCACTTTTCGCACTTGTGTTGGTGCAGGAAACCACTTTTGCACTTGTATTAGTGTGGAAAAAACACTTTTTTGCACTTGTGATAGTGTTGAAAAACCACTTTTCGCACTTGTGTTAGTGTTGAAAAACCACTTTTCGCACTTGTGTTAGTGTTGAAAAACCACTTTTTGCACTTGTGTTAGTGTTGAAAAACCACTTTTCGCACTTGTGTTGGTGCAGGAAACCACTTTTGCACTTGTATTAGTGTGGAAAAAACACTTTTTGCACTTGGAATAGTGTTGAAAAACCACTTTTCGCACTTGTGTTAGTGTTGAAAAACCACTTTTCGCACTTGTGTTAGTGTTGAAAAACCACTTTTCGCACTTATGTTGGTGCAGGAAACCACTTTTGCACTTGTATTAGTGTGGAAAAAGCACTTTTTGCACTTGTGATAGTGTTGAAAAACCACTTTTCGCACTTGTGTTAGTGTTGAAAAACCACTTTTCGCACTTGTGTTGGTGCAGGAAACCACTTTTGCACTTGTATTAGTGTGGAAAAACCACTTTTCGCACTTGTGTTAGTGTTGAAAAACCACTTTTTGCACTTGTGTTAGTGTTGAAAAACCACTTTTCGCACTTGTGTTGGTGCAGGAAACCACTTTTGCACTTGTATTAGTGTGGAAAAAACACTTTTTGCACTTGTGATAGTGTTGAAAAACCACTTTTTGCACTTGTGTTAGTGTTGAAAAACCCCTTTTCGCACTTGTGTTGGTGCAGGAAACCACTTTTGCACTTGTATTAGTGTGGCAAAATCACTTTTCGCACTTGTGTTAGTGTTGAAAAACCACTTTTCGCACTTGTGTTAGTGTTGAAAAACCACTTTTCGCACTTGTGTTGGTGCAGGAAACCACTTTTGCACTTGTATTGGTGTTGAAAAACCACTTTTCGCACTTGTGTTAGTGTTGAAAAACCACTTTTCGCACTTGTGTTGGTGCAGGAAACCACTTTTGCACTTGTATTAGTGTGGAAAAACCACTTTTCGCACTTGTGTTAGTGTTGACAAACCACTTTTCGCACTTGTGTAGTGTTGAAAAACCACTTTTCGCACTTGTGTTAGTGTTGAAAAACCACTTTTCGCACTTGTGTTAGTGTTGAAAAACCACTTTTTGCACTTGTGTTGGTGCAGGAAACCACTTTTGCACTTGTATTGGTGTGGAAAAAACACTTTTTGCACTTGTGTTAGTGTTGAAAAACCACTTTTCGCACTTGTGTTAGTGTTGAAAAACCACTTTTCGCACTTGTGTTAGTGTTGAAAAACCACTTTTCGCACTTGTGTTGGTGCAGGAAACCACTTTTGCACTTGTATTGGTGTGGAAAAAACACTTTTTGCACTTGTGTTAGTGTTGAAAAACCACTTTTTGCACTTGTGTTAGTGTTGAAAAACCACTTTTCGCACTTGTGTTAGTGTTGAAAAACCACTTTTCGCACTTGTGTTGGTGCAGGAAACCACTTTTGCACTTGTATTAGTGTGGAAAAACCACTTTTTGCACTTGTGTTAGTGTTGAAAAACCACTTTTCGCACTTGTGTTAGTGTTGAAAAACCACTTTTCGCACTTGTGTTGGTGCAGGAAACCACTTTTGCACTTGTATTAGTGTGGAAAAAACACTTTTTGCACTTGGAATAGTGTTGAAAAACCACTTTTCGCACTTGTGTTAGTGTTGAAAAACCACTTTTCGCACTTGTGTTAGTGTTGAAAAACCACTTTTCACACTTGTGTTGGTGCAGGAAACCACTTTTGCACTTGTATTAGTGTGGAAAAAGCACTTTTTGCACTTGTGATAGTGTTGAAAAACCACTTTTCGCACTTGTGTTAGTGTTGAAAAACCACTTTTCGCACTTGTGTTGGTGCAGGAAACCACTTTTGCACTTGTATTAGTGTGGAAAAAACAACTTTTCGCACTTGTGTTAGTGTTGAAAAACCACTTTTTGCACTTGTGTTAGTTTTGAAAAACCACTTTTCGCACTTGTGTTGGTGCAGGAAACCACTTTTGCACTTGTATTAGTGTGGAAAAAACACTTTTTGCACTTGTGATAGTGTTGAAAAACCACTTTTCGCACTTGTGTTAGTGTTGAAAAACCCCTTTTCGCACTTGTGTTGGTGCAGGAAACCACTTTTGCACTTGTATTAGTGTGGCAAAATCACTTTTCGCACTTGTGTTAGTGTTGAAAAACCACTTTTCACACTTGTGTTAGTGTTGAAAAACCACTTTTCGCACTTGTGTTGGTGCAGGAAACCACTTTTGCACTTGTATTGGTGTTGAAAAACCACTTTTCGCACTTGTGTTAGTGTTGAAAAACCACTTTTCGCACTTGTGTTGGTGCAGGAAACCACTTTTGCACTTGTATTAGTGTGGAAAAACCACTTTTCGCACTTGTGTTAGTGTTGACAAACCACTTTTCGCACTTGTGTTAGTGTTGAAAAACCACTTTTCGCACTTGTGTTAGTGTTGAAAAACCACTTTTCGCACTTGTGTTGGTGCAGGAAACCACTTTTGCACTTGTATTAGTGTGGAAAAACCACTTTTCGCACTTGTGTTAGTGTTGAAAAACCACTTTTCGCACTTGTGTTAGTGTTGAAAAACCACTTTTCACACTTGTGTTAGTGTTGAAAAACCACTTTTCGCACTTGTGTTGGTGCAGGAAACCACTTTTGCACTTGTATTAGTGTGGAAAAAACACTTTTTTGCACTTGTGATAGTGTTGAAAAACCACTTTTCGCACTTGTGTTAGTGTTGAAAAACCACTTTTCGCACTTGTGTTAGTGTTGAAAAACCACTTTTTGCACTTGTGTTAGTGTTGAAAAACCACTTTTCGCACTTGTGTTGGTGCAGGAAACCACTTTTGCACTTGTATTAGTGTGGAAAAAACACTTTTTGCACTTGTGATAGTGTTGAAAAACCACTTTTCGCACTTGTGTTAGTGTTGAAAAACCACTTTTCGCACTTGTGTTAGTGTTGAAAAACCACTTTTTGCACTTGTGTTAGTGTTGAAAAACCACTTTTCGCACTTGTGTTGGTGCAGGAAACCACTTTTGCACTTGTATTAGTGTGGAAAAAACACTTTTTGCACTTGTGATAGTGTTGAAAAACCACTTTTCGAACTTGTGTTAGTGTTGAAAAACCACTTTTCGCACTTGTGTTGGTGCAGGAAACCACTTTTGCACTTGTATTAGTGTGGAAAAAACACTTTTTGCACTTGTGATAGTGTTGAAAAACAACTTTTTGCACTTGTGTTATTGTTGAAAAACCACTTTTCGCACTTGTGTTGGTGTTGAAAAACCACTTTTCGCATTTGTGTTGGTGCAGGAAACCACTTTTGCACTTGTATTAGTGTGGAAAACCACTTTTCGCACTTGTGTTAGTGTTGAAAAACCACTTTTCGCACTTGTGTTGGTGCAGGAAACCACTTTTGCACTTGTATTAGTGTGGAAAAACCACTTTTCGCACTTGTGTTAGTGTTGAAAAACCACTTTTCGCACTTGTGTTAGTGTTGAAAAACCACTTTTCGCACTTGTGTTAGTGTTAAAAAACCACTTTTTGCACTTGTGTTGGTGCAGGAAACCACTTTTGCACTTGTATTGGTGTGGAAAAAACACTTTTTGCAGTTGTGATAGTGTTGAAAAACCACTTTTCGCACTTGTGTTAGTGTTGAAAAACCACTTTTCGCACTTGTGTTAGTGTTGAAAAACCACTTTTCGCACTTGTGTTGGTGCAGGAAACCACTTTTGCACTTGTATTAGTTTGGAAAAACCACTATTCGCACTTGTGTTAGTGTTGAAAAACCACTTTTCGCACTTGTGTTAGTGTTGAAAAACCACTTTTCGCACTTGTGTTGGTGCAGGAAACCACTTTTGCACTTGTATTAGTGTGGAAAAAACACTTTTTGCACTTGTGATAGTGTTGAAAAACAACTTTTTGCACTTGTGTTAGTGTTGAAAAACCACTTTTCGCACTTGTGTTGGTGCAGGAAACCACTTTTGCACTTGTTTTAGTGTGGAAAAACCACTTTTTGCACTTGTGTTAGTGTTGAAAAAACACTTTTCGCACTTGTGTTGGTGCAGGAAACCACTTTTGCACTTGTATTAGTGTGGAAAAACCACTTTTCGCACTTGTGTTAGTGTTGAAAAACCACTTTTTGCACTTGTGTTGGTGCAGGAAACCACTTTTGCACTTGTATTGGTGTGGAAAAAACACTTTTTGCACTTGTGTTAGTGTTGAAAAACCACTTTTCGCACTTGTGTTAGTGTTGAAAAACCACTTTTCGCACTTGTGTTAGTGTTGAAAAACCACTTTTCGCACTTGTGTTGGTGCAGGAAACCACTTTTGCACTTGTATTGGTGTGGAGAAAACACTTTTTGCACTTGTGTTAGTGTTGAAAAACCACTTTTCGCACTTGTGTTAGTGTTGAAAAACCACTTTTCGCACTTGTGTTAGTGTTGAAAAACCACTTTTCGCACTTGTGTTGGTGCAGGAAACCACTTTTGCACTTGTATTAGTGTTGAAAAACCACTTTTCGCACTTGTGTTAGTGTTGAAAAACCACTTTTCGCACTTGTGTTAGTGTTGAAAAACCACTTTTCGCACTTGTGTTGGTGCAGGAAACCACTTTTGCACTTGTATTAGTGTGGAAAAAGCACTTTTTGCACTTGTGATAGTGTTGAAAAACCACTTTTCGCACTTGTGTTAGTGTTGAAAAACCACTTTTCGCACTTGTGTTGGTGCAGGAAACCACTTTTGCACTTGTATTAGTGTGGAAAAAACCACTTTTCGCACTTGTGTTAGTGTTGAAAAACCACTTTTTGCACTTGTGTTAGTTTTGAAAAACCACTTTTCGCACTTGTGTTGGTGCAGCAAACCACTTTTGCACTTGTATTAGTGTGGAAAAAACACTTTTTGCACTTGTGATAGTGTTGAAAAACCACTTTTCGCACTTGTGTTAGTGTTGAAAAACCCCTTTTCGCACTTGTGTTGGTGCAGGAAACCACTTTTGCACTTGTATTAGTGTGGCAAAATCACTTTTCGCACTTGTGTTAGTGTTGAAAAACCACTTTTCGCACTTGTGTTAGTGTTGTAAAACCACTTTTCGCACTTGTGTTGGTGCAGGAAACCACTTTTGCACTTGTATTGGTGTTGAAAAACCACTTTTCGCACTTGTGTTAGTGTTGAAAAACCACTTTTCGCACTTGTGTTGGTGCAGGAAACCACTTTTGCACTTGTATTAGTGTGGAAAAACCACTTTTCGCACTTGTGTTAGTGTTGAAAAACCACTTTTCGCACTTGTGTTAGTGTTGAAAAACCACTTTTCGCATTTGTGTTGGTGCAGGAAACCACTTTTGTACTTGTATTAGTGTGGAAAAAACACTTTTTGCACTTGTGATAGTGTTGAAAAACCACTTTTCGCACTTGTGTTAGTGTTGAAAAACCACTTTTCGCACTTGTGTTGGTGCAGGAAACCACTTTTGCACTTGTATTAGTGTGGAAAAACCACTTTTCGCACTTGTGTTGGTGTTGAAAAACCACTTTTAGCACTTGTGTTGGTGCAGGAAACCACTTTTGCACTTGTATTAGTGTGGAAAAAACACTTTTCGCACTTGTGTTAGTGTTGAAAAACCACTTTTCGCACTTGTGTTAGTGTTGAAAAACCACTTTTCGCACTTGTGTTAGTGTTGAAAAACCACTTTTTGCACTTGTGTTGGTGCAGGAAACCACTTTTGCACTTGTATTGGTGTGGAAAAAACACTTTTTGCACTTGTGTTAGTGTGGAAAAACCACTTTTCGCACTTGTGTTAGTGTTGAAAAACCACTTTTCGCACTTGTGTTAGTGTTGAAAAACCACTTTTCGCACTTGTGTTAGTGTTGAAAAACCACTTTTCGCACTTGTGTTGGTGCAGGAAACCACTTTTGCACTTGTATTAGTGTGGAAAAACCACTTTTCGCAATTGTGTTAGTGTTGAAAAACCACTTTTCGCACTTGTGTTAGTGTTGAAAAACCACTTTTCGCACTTGTGTTGGTGCAGGAAACCACTTTTCGCAATTGTGTTAGTGTTGAAAAACCACTTTTCGCACTTGTGTTAGTGTGGAAAAACCACTTTTCGCAATTGTGTTAGTGTTGAAAAACCACTTTTCGCAATTGTGTTAGTGTGGAAAAACCACTTTTCGCAATTGTGTTAGTGTTGAAAAACCACTTTTCGAACTTGTGTTAGTGTTGAAAAACCACTTTTCGCACTTGTGTTAGTGTTGAAAAACCACTTTTCGCACTTGTGTTGGTGCAGGAAACCACTTTTGCACTTGTATTAGTGTGGAAAAAACACTTTTTGCACTTGTGATAGTGTTGAAAAACCACTTTTCGCACTTGTGTTAGTGTTGCAAAACCACTTTTCGCACTTGTGTTGGTGCAGGAAACCACTTTTGCACTTGCATTAGTGTGGAAAACCACTTTTCGCACTTGTGTTAGTGTTGAAAAACCACTTTTCGCACTTGTGTTGGTGCAGGAAACCACTTTTGCACTTGTATTAGTGTGGAAAAACCACTTTTCGCACTTGTGTTAGTGTTGAAAAACCACTTTTCGCACTTGTGTTAGTGTTGAAAAACCACTTTTCGCACTTGTGTTAGTGTTGAAAAACCACTTTTTGCACTTGTGTTGGTGCAGGAAACCACTTTTGCACTTGTATTGGTGTGGAAAAAACACTTTTTGCAGTTGTGATAGTGTTGAAAAACCACTTTTCGCACTTGTGTTAGTGTTGAAAAACCACTTTTCGCACTTGTGTTAGTGTTGAAAAACCACTTTTCGCACTTGTGTTGGTGCAGGAAACCACTTTTGCACTTGTATTAGTGTGGAAAAAACACTTTTTGCACTTGTGATAGTGTTGAAAAACCACTTTTCGCACTTGTGTTAGTGTTGCAAAACCACTTTTCGCACTTGTGTTGGTGCAGGAAACCACTTTTGCACTTGCATTAGTGTGGAAAACCACTTTTCGCACTTGTGTTAGTGTTGAAAAACCACTTTTCGCACTTGTGTTGGTGCAGGAAACCACTTTTGCACTTGTATTAGTGTGGAAAAACCACTTTTCGCACTTGTGTTAGTGTTGAAAAACCACTTTTCGCACTTGTGTTAGTGTTGAAAAACCACTTTTCGCACTTGTGTTAGTGTTGAAAAACCACTTTTTGCACTTGTGTTGGTGCAGGAAACCACTTTTGCACTTGTATTGGTGTGGAAAAAACACTTTTTGCAGTTGTGATAGTGTTGAAAAACCACTTTTCGCACTTGTGTTAGTGTTGAAAAACCACTTTTCGCACTTGTGTTAGTGTTGACAAACCACTTTTCGCACTTGTGTTGGTGCAGGAAACCACTTTTGCACTTGTATTAGTGTGGAAAAACCACTATTCGCACTTGTGTTAGTGTTGAAAAACTACTTTTTGCACTTGTGTTAGTGTTGAAAAACCACTTTTCGCACTTGTGTTGGTGCAGGAAACCAGTTTTGCACTTGTATTAGTGTGGAAAAAACACTTTTTGCACTTGTGATAGTGTTGAAAAACCACTTTTCGCACTTGTCTTAGTGTTGAAAAACCACTTTTCGCACTTGTGTTAGTGTTGAAAAACCACTTTTCGCATTTGTGTTGGTGCAGGAAACCACTTTTGCACTTGTATTAGTGTGGAAAAAACACTTTTTGAACTTGTGATAGTGTTGAAAAACCACTTTTCGCACTTGTGTTAGTGTTGAAAAACCACTTTTCGCACTTGTGTTGGTGCAGGAAACCACTTTTGCACTTGTATTAGTGTGGAAAAACCACTTTTCGCACTTGTGTTAGTGTTGAAAAAACACTTTTCGCACTTGTGTTGGTGCAGGAAACCACTTTTGCACTTGTATTAGTGTGGAAAAACCACTTTTCGCACTTGTGTTAGTGTTGAAAAACCACTTTTTGCACTTGTGTTGGTGCAGGAAACCACTTTTGCACTTGTATTGGTGTGGAAAAACCACTTTTTGCACTTGTGTTAGTGTTGAAAAACCACTTTTCGCACTTGTGTTAGTGTTGAAAAACCACTTTTCGCACTTGTGTTAGTGTTGAAAAACCACTTTTCGCACTTGTGTTGGTGCAGAAAACCACTTTTGCACTTGTATTGGTGTGGAAAAAACACTTTTTGCACTTGTGTTAGTGTTGAAAAACCACTTTTCGCACTTGTGTTAGTGTTGAAAAACCACTTTTCGCACTTGTGTTAGTGTTGAAAAACTACTTTTCGCACTTGTGTTGGTGCAGGAAACCACTTTTGCACTTGTATTAGTGTGGAAAAACCACTTTTTGCACTTGTGTTAGTGTTGAAAAACCACTTTTCGCACTTGTGTTAGTGTTGAAAAACCACTTTTCGCACTTGTGTTGGTGCAGGAAACCACTTTTGCACTTGTATTAGTGTGGAAAAAACACTTTTTGCACTTGGAATAGTGTTGAAAAACCACTTTTCGCACTTGTGTTAGTGTTGAAAAACCACTTTTCGCACTTGTGTTAGTGTTGAAAAACCACTTTTCGCACTTGTGTTGGTGCAGGAAACCACTTTTGCACTTGTATTAGTGTGGAAAAAGCACTTTTTGCACTTGTGATAGTGTTGAAAAACCACTTTTCGCACTTGTGTTAGTGTTGAAAAACCACTTTTCGCACTTGTGTTGGTGCAGGAAACCACTTTTGCACTTGTATTAGTGTGGAAAAAACAACTTTTCGCACTTGTGTTAGTGTTGAAAAACCACTTTTTGCACTTGTGTTAGTTTTGAAAAACCACTTTTCGCACTTGTGTTGGTGCAGGAATCCACTTTTGCACTTGTATTAGTGTGGAAAAAACACTTTTTGCACTTGTGATAGTGTTGAAAAACCACTTTTCGCACTTGTGTTAGTGTTGAAAAACCCCTTTTCGCACTTGTGTTGGTGCAGGAAACCACTTTTGCACTTGTATTAGTGTGGCAAAATCACTTTTCGCACTTGTGTTAGTGTTGAAAAACCACTTTTCACACTTGTGTTAGTGTTGAAAAACCACTTTTCGCACTTGTGTTGGTGCAGGAAACCACTTTTGCACTTGTATTGGTGTTGAAAAACCACTTTTCGCACTTGTGTTAGTGTTGAAAAACCACTTTTCGCACTTGTGTTAGTGTTGAAAAACCACTTTTCGCACTTGTGTTAGTGTTGAAAAACCACTTTTCGCAATTGTGTTCGTGCAGGAAACCACTTTTGCACTTGTATTAGTGTGGAAAAACCACTTTTCGCACTTGTGTTAGTGTTGAAAAACCACTTTTCGCACTTGTGTTAGTGTTGAAAAACCACTTTTCGCACTTGTGTTAGTGTTGAAAAACCACTTTTCGCACTTGTGTTGGTGCAGGAAACCACTTTTGCACTTGTATTAGTGTGGAAAAAACACTTTTTGCACTTGTGATAGTGTTGAAAAACCACTTTTCGCACTTGTGTTAGTGTTGAAAAACCACTTTTGGCAATTGTGTTAGTGTTGAAAAACCACTTTTCGCACTTGTGTTGGTGCAGGAAACCACTTTTGTACTTGTATTAGTGTGGAAAAACCACTTTTCGCACTTGTGTTAGTGTTGAAAAACCACTTTTCGCACTTGTGTTAGTGTTGAAAAACCACTTTTCGCACTTGTGTTCGTGTTGAAAAACCACTTTTCGCACTTGTGTTGGTGCAGGAAACCACTTTTGCACTTGCATTAGTGTGGAAAAACCACTTTTCGCACTTGTGTTAGTGTTGAAAAACCACTTTTCGCACTTGTGTTAGTGTTGAAAAACCACTTTTCGCACCTGTGTTGGTGCAGGAAACCACTTTTGTACTTGTATTAGTGTGGAAAAAACACTTTTTGCACTTGTGATAATGTTGAAAAACCACTTTTCGCACTTGTGTTAGCGTTGAAAAACCACTTTTCGCACTTGTGTTGGTGCAGGAAACCACTTTTGCACTTGTATTAGTGTGGAAAAACCACTTTTCGCACTTGTGTTAGTGTTGATAAACCACTTTTCGCACTTGTGTTAGTGTTGAAAAACCACTTTTCACACTTGTGTTAGTGTTGAAAAACCACTTTTCGCACTTGTGTTGGTGCAGGAAACCACTTTTGCACTTGTATTAGTGTGGAAAAAACACTTTTTGCACTTGTGATAGTGTTGAAAAACCACTTTTCGCACTTGTGTTAGTGTTGAAAAACCACTTTTCGCACTTGTGTTAGTGTTGAAAAACCACTTTTTGCACTTGTGTTAGTGTTGAAAAACCACTTTTCGCACTTGTGTTGGTGCAGGAAACCACTTTTGCACTTGTATTAGTGTGGAAAAATCACTTTTTGCACTTGGAATAGTGTTGAAAAACCACTTTTCGCACTTGTGTTAGTGTTGAAAAACCACTTTTCGCACTTGTGTTAGTGTTGAAAAACCACTTTTCGCACTTGTGTTGGTGCAGGAAACCACTTTTGCACTTGTATTAGTGTGGAAAAAGCACTTTTTGCACTTGTGATAGTGTTGAAAAACCACTTTTCGCACTTGTGTTAGTGTTGAAAAACCACTTTTCGCACTTGTGTTGGTGCAGGAAACCACTTTTGCACTTGTATTAGTGTGGAAAAACCACTTTTCGCACTTGTGTTAGTGTTGAAAAACCACTTTTTGCACTTGTGTTAGTGTTGAAAAACCACTTTTCGCACTTGTGTTGGTGCAGGAAACCACTTTTGCACTTGTATTAGTGTGGAAAAAACACTTTTTACACTTGTGATAGTGTTGAAAAACCACTTTTCGCACTTGTGTTAGTGTTGAAAAACCCCTTTTCGCACTTGTGTTGGTGCAGGAAACCACTTTTGCACTTGTGATAGTGTTGAAAAACCACTTTTCGCACTTGTGTTAGTGTTGAAAAACCACTTTTCGCACTTGTGTTAGTGTTGAAAAACCACTTTTCGCACTTGTGTTGGTGCAGGAAACCACTTTTGCACTTGTATTGGTGTTGAAAAACCACTTTTCGCACTTGTGTTAGTGTTGAAAAACCACTTTTCGCACTTGTGTTGGTGCAGGAAACCACTTTTGCACTTGTATTAGTGTGGAAAAACCACTTTTCGCACTTGTGTTAGTGTTGACAAACCACTTTTTGCACTTGTGTTAGTGTTGAAAAACCACTTTTCGCACTTGTGTTAGTGTTGAAAAACCACTTTTCGCACTTGTGTTCGTGCAGGAAACCACTTTTGCACTTGTATTAGTGTGGAAAAACCACTTTTCGCACTTGTGTTAGTGTTGAAAAACCACTTTTCGCACTTGTGTTAGTGTTGAAAAACCACTTTTCGCACTTGTGTTAGTGTTGAAAAACCACTTTTCGCACTTGTGTTGGTGCAGGAAACCACTTTTGCACTTGTATTAGTGTGGAAAAAACACTTTTTGCACTTGTGATAGTGTTGAAAAACCACTTTTCGCACTTGTGTTAGTGTTGAAAAACCACTTTTCGCACTTGTGTTAGTGTTGAAAAACCACTTTTCGCACTTGTGTTGGTGCAGGAAACCACTTTTGCACTTGTATTAGTGTGGAAAAACCACTTTTCGCACTTGTGTTAGTGTTGAAAAACCACTTTTCGCACTTGTGTTAGTGTTGAAAAACCACTTTTCGCACTTGTGTTAGTGTTGAAAAACCACTTTTCGCACTTGTGTTGGTGCAGGAAACCACTTTTGCACTTGAATTAGTGTGGAAAAACCACTTTTCGCACTTGTGTTAGTGTTGAAAAACCCCTTTTCGCACTTGTGTTGGTGCAGGAAACCACTTTTGCACTTGTATTAGTGTGGCAAAATCACTTTTCGCACTTGTGTTAGTGTTGAAAAACCACTTTTCACACTTGTGTTAGTGTTGAAAAACCACTTTTCGCACTTGTGTTGGTGCAGGAAACCACTTTTGCACTTGTATTGGTGTTGAAAAACCACTTTTCGCACTTGTGTTAGTGTTGAAAAACCACTTTTCGCACTTGTGTTAGTGTTGAAAACCACTTTTCGCACTTGTGTTAGTGTTGAAAAACCACTTTTCGCAATTGTGTTCGTGCAGGAAACCACTTTTGCACTTGTATTAGTGTGGAAAAACCACTTTTCGCACTTGTGTTAGTGTTGAAAAACCACTTTTCGCACTTGTGTTAGTGTTGAAAAACCACTTTTCGCACTTGTGTTAGTGTTGAAAAACCACTTTTCGCACTTGTGTTGGTGCAGGAAACCACTTTTGCACTTGTATTAGTGTGGAAAAAACACTTTTTGCACTTGTGATAGTGTTGAAAAACCACTTTTCGCACTTGTGTTAGTGTTGAAAAACCACTTTTCGCAATTGTGTTAGTGTTGAAAAACCACTTTTCGCACTTGTGTTGGTGCAGGAAACCACTTTTGCACTTGTATTAGTGTGGAAAAACCACTTTTCGCACTTGTGTTAGTGTTGAAAAACCACTTTTCGCACTTGTGTTAGTGTTGAAAAACCACTTTTCGCACTTGTGTTCGTGTTGAAAAACCACTTTTCGCACTTGTGTTGGTGCAGGAAACCACTTTTGCACTTGCATTAGTGTGGAAAAACCACTTTTCGCACTTGTGTTAGTGTTGAAAAACCACTTTTCGCACTTGTGTTAGTGTTGAAAAACCACTTTTCGCACCTGTGTTGGTGCAGGAAACCACTTTTGTACTTGTATTAGTGTGGAAAAAACACTTTTTGCACTTGTGATAATGTTGAAAAACCACTTTTCGCACTTGTGTTAGCGTTGAAAAACCACTTTTCGCACTTGTGTTGGTGCAGGAAACCACTTTTGCACTTGTATTAGTGTGGAAAAACCACTTTTCGCACTTGTGTTAGTGTTGATAAACCACTTTTCGCACTTGTGTTAGTGTTGAAAAACCACTTTTCACACTTGTGTTAGTGTTGAAAAACCACTTTTCGCACTTGTGTTGGTGCAGGAAACCACTTTTGCACTTGTATTAGTGTGGAAAAAACACTTTTTGCACTTGTGATAGTGTTGAAAAACCACTTTTCGCACTTGTGTTAGTGTTGAAAAACCACTTTTCGCACTTGTGTTAGTGTTGAAAAACCACTTTTTGCACTTGTGTTAGTGTTGAAAAACCACTTTTCGCACTTGTGTTGGTGCAGGAAACCACTTTTGCACTTGTATTAGTGTGGAAAAAACACTTTTTGCACTTGGAATAGTGTTGAAAAACCACTTTTCGCACTTGTGTTAGTGTTGAAAAACCACTTTTCGCACTTGTGTTAGTGTTGAAAAACCACTTTTCGCACTTGTGTTGGTGCAGGAAACCACTTTTGCACTTGTATTAGTGTGGAAAAAGCACTTTTTGCACTTGTGATAGTGTTGAAAAACCACTTTTCGCACTTGTGTTAGTGTTGAAAAACCACTTTTCGCACTTGTGTTGGTGCAGGAAACCACTTTTGCACTTGTATTAGTGTGGAAAAACCACTTTTCGCACTTGTGTTAGTGTTGAAAAACCACTTTTTGCACTTGTGTTAGTGTTGAAAAACCACTTTTCGCACTTGTGTTGGTGCAGGAAACCACTTTTGCACTTGTATTAGTGTGGAAAAAACACTTTTTACACTTGTGATAGTGTTGAAAAACCACTTTTCGCACTTGTGTTAGTGTTGAAAAACCCCTTTTCGCACTTGTGTTGGTGCAGGAAACCACTTTTGCACTTGTGATAGTGTTGAAAAACCACTTTTCGCACTTGTGTTAGTGTTGAAAAACCACTTTTCGCACTTGTGTTGGTGCAGGAAACCACTTTTGCACTTGTATTGGTGTTGAAAAACCACTTTTCGCACTTGTGTTAGTGTTGAAAAACCACTTTTCGCACTTGTGTTGGTGCAGGAAACCACTTTTGCACTTGTATTAGTGTGGAAAAACCACTTTTCGCACTTGTGTTAGTGTTGACAAACCACTTTTTGCACTTGTGTTAGTGTTGAAAAACCACTTTTCGCACTTGTGTTAGTGTTGAAAAACCACTTTTCGCACTTGTGTTCGTGCAGGAAACCACTTTTGCACTTGTATTAGTGTGGAAAAACCACTTTTCGCACTTGTGTTAGTGTTGAAAAACCACTTTTCGCACTTGTGTTAGTGTTGAAAAACCAATTTTCGCACTTGTGTTAGTGTTGAAAAACCACTTTTCGCACTTGTGTTGGTGCAGGAAACCACTTTTGCACTTGTATTAGTGTGGAAAAAACACTTTTTGCACTTGTGATAGTGTTGAAAAACCACTTTTCGCACTTGTGTTAGTGTTGAAAAACCACTTTTCGCACTTGTGTTAGTGTTGAAAAACCACTTTTCGCACTTGTGTTGGTGCAGGAAACCACTTTTGCACTTGTATTAGTGTGGAAAAACCACTTTTCGCACTTGTGTTAGTGTTGAAAAACCACTTTTCGCACTTGTGTTAGTGTTGAAAAACCACTTTTCGCACTTGTGTTAGTGTTGAAAAACCACTTTTCGCACTTGTGTTGGTGCAGGAAACCACTTTTGCACTTGAATTAGTGTGGAAAAACCACTTTTCGCACTTGTGTTAGTGTTGAAAAACCACTTTTCGCACTTGTGTTAGTGTTGAAGAACCACTTTTCGCACCTGTGTTGGTGCAGGAAACCACTTTTGTACTTGTATTAGTGTGGAAAAAACACTTTTTGCACTTGTGATAATGTTGAAAAACCACTTTTCGCACTTGTGTTAGTGTTGAAAAACCACTTTTCGCACTTGTGTTGGTGCAGGAAACCACTTTTGCACTTGTATTAGTGTGGAAAACCACTTTTCGCACTTGTGTTAGTGTTGAAAAACCACTTTTCGCACTTGTGTTAGTGTTGAAAAACCACTTTTCACACTTGTGTTAGTGTTGAAAAACCACTTTTCGCACTTGTGTTGGTGCAGGAAACCACTTTTGCACTTGTATTAGTGTGGAAAAAACACTTTTTGCACTTGTGATAGTGTTGAAAAACCACTTTTCGCACTTGTGTTAGTGTTGAAAAACCACTTTTCGCACTTGTGTTAGTGTTGAAAAACCACTTTTTGCACTTGTGTTAGTGTTGAAAAACCACTTTTCGCACTTGTGTTGGGTGCAGGAAACCACTTTTGCACTTGTATTATTGTGGAAAAAACACTTTTTGCACTTGTGATAGTGTTGAAAAACCACTTTTCGAACTTGTGTTAGTGTTGAAAAACCACTTTTCGCACTTGTGTTGGTGCAGGAAACCACTTTTGCACTTGTATTAGTGTGGAAAAAACACTTTTTGCACTTGTGATAGTGTTGAAAAACAACTTTTTGCACTTGTGTTATTGTTGAAAAACCACTTTTCGCACTTGTGTTGGTGTTGAAAAACCACTTTTCGCATTTGTGTTGGTGCAGGAAACCACTTTTGCACTTGTATTAGTGTGGAAAACCACTTTTCGCACTTGTGTTAGTGTTGAAAAACCACTTTTCGCACTTGTGTTGGTGCAGGAAACCACTTTTGCACTTGTATTAGTGTGGAAAAACCACTTTTCGCACTTGTGTTAGTGTTGAAAAACCACTTTTCGCACTTGTGTTAGTGTTGAAAAACCACTTTTCGCACTTGTGTTAGTGTTGAAAAACCACTTTTCGCACTTGTGTTGGTGCAGGAAACCACTTTTGCACTTGTATTAGTGTGGAAAAACCACTATTCGCACTTGTGTTAGTGTTGAAAAACCACTTTTCGCACTTGTGTTAGTGTTGAAAAACCACGTTTCGCACTTGTGTTGGGTGCAGGAAACCACTTTTGCACTTGTATTAGTGTGGAAAAAACACTTTTTGCACTTGTGATAGTGTTGAAAAACCACTTTTCGCACTTGTCTTAGTGTTGAAAAACCACTCTTCGCACTTGTGTTAGTGTTGAAAAACCACTTTTCGCATTTGTGTTGGTGCAGGAAACCACTTTTGCACTTGTATTAGTGTGGAAAAAACACTTTTTGCACTTGTGATAGTGTTGAAAAACCACTTTTCGCACTTGTGTTAGTGTTGAAAAACCACTTTTCGCACTTGTGTTGGTGCAGGAAACCACTTTTGCACTTGTTTTAGTGTGGAAAAACCACTTTTCGCACTTGTGTTAGTGTTGAAAAAACACTTTTCGCACTTGTGTTGGTGCAGGAAACCACTTTTGCACTTGTATTAGTGTGTAAAAACCACTTTTCGCACTTGTGTTAGTGTTGAAAAACCACTTTTTGCACTTGTGTTGGTGCAGGAAACCACTTTTGCACTTGTATTGGTGTGGAAAAAACACTTTTTGCACTTGTGTTAGTGTTGAAAAACCACTTTTCGCACTTGTGTTAGTGTTGAAAAACCACTTTTCGCACTTGTGTTAGTGTTGAAAAACCACTTTTCGCACTTGTGTTGGTGCAGGAAACCACTTTTGCACTTGTATTGGTGTGGAAAAAACACTTTTTGCACTTGTGTTAGTGTTGAAAAACCACTTTTCGCACTTGTGTTAGTGTTGAAAAACCACTTTTCGCACTTGTGTTAGTGTTGAAAAACCACTTTTCGCACTTGTGTTGGTGCAGGAAACCACTTTTGCACTTGTATTAGTGTGGAAAAACCACTTTTTGCACTTGTGTTAGTGTTGAAAAACCACTTTTCGCACTTGTGTTAGTGTTGAAAAACCACTTTTCGCACTTGTGTTGGTGCAGGAAACCACTTTTGCACTTGTATTAGTGTGGAAAAAACACTTTTTGCACTTGGAATAGTGTTGAAAAACCACTTTTCGCACTTGTGTTAGTGTTGAAAAACCATTTTTCGCACTTGTGTTAGTGTTGAAAAACCACTTTTCGCACTTGTGTTGGTGCAGGAAACCACTTTTGCACTTGTATTAGTGTGGAAAAAGCACTTTTTGCACTTGTGATAGTGTTGAAAAACCACTTTTCGCACTTGTGTTAGTGTTGAAAAACCACTTTTCGCACTTGTGTTGGTGCAGGAAACCACTTTTGCACTTGTATTAGTGTGGAAAAAACCACTTTTCGCACTTGTGTTAGTGTTGAAAAACCACTTTTTGCACTTGTGTTAGTTTTGAAAAACCACTTTTCGCACTTGTGTTGGTGCAGGAAACCACTTTTGCACTTGTATTAGTGTGGAAAAAACACTTTTTGCACTTGTGATAGTGTTGAAAAACCACTTTTCGCACTTGTGTTAGTGTTGAAAAACCCCTTTTCGCACTTGTGTTGGTGCAGGAAACCACTTTTGCACTTGTATTAGTGTGGCAAAATCACTTTTCGCACTTGTGTTAGTGTTGAAAAACCACTTTTCGCACTTGTGTTAGTGTTGTAAAACCACTTTTCGCACTTGTGTTGGTGCAGGAAACCACTTTTGCACTTGTATTGGTGTTGAAAAACCACTTTTCGCACTTGTGTTAGTGTTGAAAAACCACTTTTCGCACTTGTGTTGGTGCAGGAAACCACTTTTGCACTTGTATTAGTGTGGAAAAACCACTTTTCGCACTTGTGTTAGTGTTGACAAACCACTTTTCGCACTTGTGTTAGTGTTGAAAAACCACTTTTCGCACTTGTGTTAGTGTTGAAAAACCACTTTTCGCACTTGTGTTCGTGCAGGAAACCACTTTTGCACTTGTATTAGTGTGGAAAACCACTTTTCGCACTTGTGTTTGTGTTGAAAAACCACTTTTCGCACTTGTGTTAGTGTTGAAAAACCACTTTTTGCACTTGTGTTAGTGTTGAAAAACCACTTTTCGCACTTGTGTTGGTGCAGGAAACCACTTTTGCACTTGTATTAGTGTGGAAAAAACACTTTTTGCACTTGTGATAGTGTTGAAAAACCACTTTTCGCACTTGTGTTAGTGTTGAAAAACCACTTTTCGCACTTGTGTTAGTGTTGAAAAACCACTTTTCGCACTTGTGTTGGTGCAGGAAACCACTTTTGCACTTGTATTAGTGTGGAAAAACCACTTTTCGCACTTGTGTTAGTGTTGAAAAACCACTTTTCGCACTTGTGTTAGTGTTGAAAAACCACTTTTCGCACTTGTGTTCGTGTTGAAAAACCACTTTTCGCACTTGTGTTGGTGCAGGAAACCACTTTTGCACTTGCATTAGTGTGGAAAAACCACTTTTCGCACTTGTGTTAGTGTTGAAAAACCACTTTTCGCACTTGTGTTAGTGTTGAAAAACCACTTTTCGCACCTGTGTTGGTGCAGGAAACCACTTTTGTACTTGTATTAGTGTGGAAAAAACACTTTTTGCACTTGTGATAATGTTGAAAAACCACTTTTCGCACTTGTGTTAGTGTTGAAAAACCACTTTTCGCACTTGTGTTGGTGCAGGAAACCACTTTTGCACTTGTATTAGTGTGGAAAAACCACTTTTCGCACTTGTGTTAGTGTTGATAAACCACTTTTCGCACTTGTGTTAGTGTTGAAAAACCACTTTTCACACTTGTGTTAGTGTTGAAAAACCACTTTTCGCACTTGTGTTGGTGCAGGAAACCACTTTTGCACTTGTATTAGTGTGGAAAAAACACTTTTTGCACTTGTGATAGTGTTGAAAAACCACTTTTCGCACTTGTGTTAGTGTTGAAAAACCACTTTTCGCACTTGTGTTAGTGTTGAAAAACCACTTTTTGCACTTGTGTTAGTGTTGAAAAACCACTTTTCGCACTTGTGTTGGTGCAGGAAACCACTTTTGCACTTGTATTAGTGTGGAAAAAACACTTTTTGCACTTGGGATAGTGTTGAAAAACCACTTTTCGCACTTGTGTTAGTGTTGAAAAACCACTTTTCGCACTTGTGTTAGTGTTGAAAAACCACTTTTCGCACTTGTGTTAGTGTTGAAAAACCACTTTTCGCACTTGTGTTGGTGCAGGAAACCACTTTTGCACTTGTATTAGTGTGGAAAAACCACTTTTCGCACTTGTGTTAGTGTTGACAAACCACTTTTTGCACTTGTGTTAGTGTTGAAAAACCACTTTTCGCACTTGTGTTAGTGTTGAAAAACCACTTTTCGCACTTGTGTTCGTGCAGGAAACCACTTTTGCACTTGTATTAGTGTGGAAAAACCACTTTTCGCACTTGTGTTAGTGTTGAAAAACCACTTTTCGCACTTGTGTTAGTGTTGAAAAACCACTTTTCGCACTTGTGTTAGTGTTGAAAAACCACTTTTCGCACTTGTGTTGGTGCAGGAAACCACTTTTGCACTTGTATTAGTGTGGAAAAAACACTTTTTGCACTTGTGATAGTGTTGAAAAACCACTTTTCGCACTTGTGTTAGTGTTGAAAAACCACTTTTCGCACTTGTGTTAGTGTTGAAAAAGCACTTTTCGCACTTGTGTTGGTGCAGGAAACCACTTTTGCACTTGTATTAGTGTGGAAAAACCACTTTTCGCACTTGTGTTAGTGTTGAAAAACCACTTTTCGCACTTGTGTTAGTGTTGAAAAACCACTTTTCGCACTTGTGTTAGTGTTGAAAAACCACTTTTCGCACTTGTGTTGGTGCAGGAAACCACTTTTGCACTTGAATTAGTGTGGAAAAACCACTTTTCGCACTTGTGTTAGTGTTGAAAAACCACTTTGCGCACTTGTGTTAGTGTTGAAAAACCACTTTTCGCACCTGTGTTGGTGCAGGAAACCACTTTTGTACTTGTATTAGTGTGGAAAAAACACTTTTTGCACTTGTGATAATGTTGAAAAACCACTTTTCGCACTTGTGTTAGTGTTGAAAAACCACTTTTCGCACTTGTGTTGGTGCAGGAAACCACTTTTGCACTTGTATTAGTGTGGAAAACCACTTTTCGCACTTGTGTTAGTGTTGAAAAACCACTTTTCGCACTTGTGTTAGTGTTGAAAAACCACTTTTCACACTTGTGTTAGTGTTGAAAAACCACTTTTCGCACTTGTGTTGGTGCAGGAAACCACTTTTGCACTTGTATTAGTGTGGAAAAAACACTTTTTGCACTTGTGATAGTGTTGAAAAACCACTTTTCGCACTTGTGTTAGTGTTGAAAAACCACTTTTCGCACTTGTGTTAGTGTTGAAAAACCACTTTTTGCACTTGTGTTAGTGTTGAAAAACCACTTTTCGCACTTGTGTTGGTGCAGGAAACCACTTTTGCACTTGTATTATTGTGGAAAAAACACTTTTTGCACTTGTGATAGTGTTGAAAAACCACTTTTCGAACTTGTGTTAGTGTTGAAAAACCACTTTTCGCACTTGTGTTGGTGCAGGAAACCACTTTTGCACTTGTATTAGTGTGGAAAAAACACTTTTTGCACTTGTGATAGTGTTGAAAAACAACTTTTTGCACTTGTGTTATTGTTGAAAAACCACTTTTCGCACTTGTGTTGGTGTTGAAAAACCACTTTTCGCATTTGTGTTGGTGCAGGAAACCACTTTTGCACTTGTATTAGTGTGGAAAACCACTTTTCGCACTTGTGTTAGTGTTGAAAAACCACTTTTCGCACTTGTGTTGGTGCAGGAAACCACTTTTGCACTTGTATTAGTGTGGAAAAACCACTTTTCGCACTTGTGTTAGTGTTGAAAAACCACTTTTCGCACTTGTGTTAGTGTTGAAAAACCACTTTTCGCACTTGTGTTAGTGTTGAAAAACCACTTTTCGCACTTGTGTTGGTGCAGGAAACCACTTTTGCACTTGTATTAGTGTGGAAAAACCACTATTCGCACTTGTGTTAGTGTTGAAAAACCACTTTTCGCACTTGTGTTAGTGTTGAAAAACCACTTTTCGCACTTGTGTTGGGTGCAGGAAACCACTTTTGCACTTGTATTAGTGTGGAAAAAACACTTTTTGCACTTGTGATAGTGTTGAAAAACCACTTTTCGCACTTGTCTTAGTGTTGAAAAACCACTCTTCGCACTTGTGTTAGTGTTGAAAAACCACTTTTCGCATTTGTGTTGGTGCAGGAAACCACTTTTGCACTTGTATTAGTGTGGCAAAAACACTTTTTGCACTTGTGATAGTGTTGAAAAACCACTTTTCGCACTTGTGTTAGTGTTGAAAAACCACTTTTCGCACTTGTGTTGGTGCAGGAAACCACTTTTGCACTTGTTTTAGTGTGGAAAAACCACTTTTCGCACTTGTGTTAGTGTTGAAAAAACACTTTTCGCACTTGTGTTGGTGCAGGAAACCACTTTTGCACTTGTATTAGTGTGTAAAAACCACTTTTCGCACTTGTGTTAGTGTTGAAAAACCACTTTTTGCACTTGTGTTGGTGCAGGAAACCACTTTTGCACTTGTATTGGTGTGGAAAAAACACTTTTTGCACTTGTGTTAGTGTTGAAAAACCACTTTTCGCACTTGTGTTAGTGTTGAAAAACCACTTTTCGCACTTGTGTTAGTGTTGAAAAACCACTTTTCGCACTTGTGTTGGTGCAGGAAACCACTTTTGCACTTGTATTGGTGTGGAAAAAACACTTTTTGCACTTGTGTTAGTGTTGAAAAACCACTTTTCGCACTTGTGTTAGTGTTGAAAAACCACTTTTCGCACTTGTGTTAGTGTTGAAAAACCACTTTTCGCACTTGTGTTGGTGCAGGAAACCACTTTTGCACTTGTATTAGTGTGGAAAAACCACTTTTTGCACTTGTGTTAGTGTTGAAAAACCACTTTTCGCACTTGTGTTAGTGTTGAAAAACCACTTTTCGCACTTGTGTTGGTGCAGGAAACCACTTTTGCACTTGTATTAGTGTGGAAAAAACACTTTTTGCACTTGGAATAGTGTTGAAAAACCACTTTTCGCACTTGTGTTAGTGTTGAAAAACCATTTTTCGCACTTGTGTTAGTGTTGAAAAACCACTTTTCGCACTTGTGTTGGTGCAGGAAACCACTTTTGCACTTGTATTAGTGTGGAAAAGCACTTTTTGCACTTGTGATAGTGTTGAAAAACCACTTTTCGCACTTGTGTTAGTGTTGAAAAACCACTTTTCGCACTTGTGTTGGTGCAGGAAACCACTTTTGCACTTGTATTAGTGTGGAAAAAACCACTTTTCGCACTTGTGTTAGTGTTGAAAAACCACTTTTTGCACTTGTGTTAGTTTTGAAAAACCACTTTTCGCACTTGTGTTGGTGCAGGAAACCACTTTTGCACTTGTATTAGTGTGGAAAAAACACTTTTTGCACTTGTGATAGTGTTGAAAAACCACTTTTCGCACTTGTGTTAGTGTTGAAAAACACCTTTTCGCACTTGTGTTGGTGCAGGAAACCACTTTTGCACTTGTATTAGTGTGGCAAAATCACTTTTCGCACTTGTGTTAGTGTTGAAAAACCACTTTTCGCACTTGTGTTAGTGTTGTAAAACCACTTTTCGCACTTGTGTTGGTGCAGGAAACCACTTTTGCACTTGTATTGGTGTTGAAAAACCACTTTTCGCACTTGTGTTAGTGTTGAAAAACCACTTTTCGCACTTGTGTTGGTGCAGGAAACCACTTTTGCACTTGTATTAGTGTGGAAAAACCACTTTTCGCACTTGTGTTAGTGTTGACAAACCACTTTTCGCACTTGTGTTAGTGTTGAAAAACCACTTTTCGCACTTGTGTTAGTGTTGAAAAACCACTTTTCGCACTTGTGTTCGTGCAGGAAACCACTTTTGCACTTGTATTAGTGTGGAAAACCACTTTTCGCACTTGTGTTTGTGTTGAAAAACCACTTTTCGCACTTGTGTTAGTGTTGAAAAACCACTTTTCGCACTTGTGTTAGTGTTGAAAAACCACTTTTCGCACTTGTGTTGGTGCAGGAAACCACTTTTGCACTTGTATTAGTGTGGAAAAAACACTTTTTGCACTTGTGATAGTGTTGAAAAACCACTTTTCGCACTTGTGTTAGTGTTGAAAAACCACTTTTCGCACTTGTGTTAGTGTTGAAAAACCACTTTTCGCACTTGTGTTGGTGCAGGAAACCACTTTTGCACTTGTATTAGTGTGGAAAAACCACTTTTCGCACTTGTGTTAGTGTTGAAAAACCACTTTTCGCACTTGTGTTAGTGTTGAAAAACCACTTTTCGCACTTGTGTTCGTGTTGAAAAACCACTTTTCGCACTTGTGTTGGTGCAGGAAACCACTTTTGCACTTGCATTAGTGTGGAAAAACCACTTTTCGCACTTGTGTTAGTGTTGAAAAACCACTTTTCGCACTTGTGTTAGTGTTGAAAAACCACTTTTCGCACCTGTGTTGGTGCAGGAAACCACTTTTGTACTTGTATTAGTGTGGAAAAAACACTTTTTGCACTTGTGATAATGTTGAAAAACCACTTTTCGCACTTGTGTTAGTGTTGAAAAACCACTTTTCGCACTTGTGTTGGTGCAGGAAACCACTTTTGCACTTGTATTAGTGTGGAAAAACCACTTTTCGCACTTGTGTTAGTGTTGATAAACCACTTTTCGCACTTGTGTTAGTGTTGAAAAACCACTTTTCACACTTGTGTTAGTGTTGAAAAACCACTTTTTGCACTTGTGTTGGTGCAGGAAACCACTTTTGCACTTGTATTGGTGTGGAAAAAACACTTTTTGCACTTGTGTTAGTGTTGAAAAACCACTTTTCGCACTTGTGTTAGTGTTGAAAAACCACTTTTCGCACTTGTGTTAGTGTTGAAAAACCACTTTTCGCACTTGTGTTGGTGCAGGAAACCACTTTTGCACTTGTATTGGTGTGGAAAAAACACTTTTTGCACTTGTGTTAGTGTTGAAAAACCACTTTTCGCACTTGTGTTAGTGTTGAAAAACCACTTTTCGCACTTGTGTTAGTGTTGAAAAACCACTTTTCGCACTTGTGTTGGTGCAGGAAACCACTTTTGCACTTGTATTAGTGTGGAAAAACCACTTTTTGCACTTGTGTTAGTGTTGAAAAACCACTTTTCGCACTTGTGTTAGTGTTGAAAAACCACTTTTCGCACTTGTGTTGGTGCAGGAAACCACTTTTGCACTTGTATTAGTGTGGAAAAAACACTTTTTGCACTTGGAATAGTGTTGAAAAACCACTTTTCGCACTTGTGTTAGTGTTGAAAAACCATTTTTCGCACTTGTGTTAGTGTGAAAAACCACTTTTCGCACTTGTGTTGGTGCAGGAAACCACTTTTGCACTTGTATTAGTGTGGAAAAAGCACTTTTTGCACTTGTGATAGTGTTGAAAAACCACTTTTCGCACTTGTGTTAGTGTTGAAAAACCACTTTTCGCACTTGTGTTGGTGCAGGAAACCACTTTTGCACTTGTATTAGTGTGGAAAAAACCACTTTTCGCACTTGTGTTAGTGTTGAAAAACCACTTTTTGCACTTGTGTTAGTTTTGAAAAACCACTTTTCGCACTTGTGTTGGTGCAGGAAACCCACTTTTTGCACTTGTGATAGTGTTGAAAAACCACTTTTCGCACTTGTGTTAGTGTTGAAAAACCCCTTTTCGCACTTGTGTTGGTGCAGGAAACCACTTTTGCACTTGTATTAGTGTGGCAAAATCACTTTTCGCACTTGTGTTAGTGTTGAAAAACCACTTTTCGCACTTGTGTTAGTGTTGTAAAACCACTTTTCGCACTTGTGTTGGTGCAGGAAACCACTTTTGCACTTGTATTGGTGTTGAAAAACCACTTTTCGCACTTGTGTTAGTGTTGAAAAACCACTTTTCGCACTTGTGTTGGTGCAGGAAACCACTTTTGCACTTGTATTAGTGTGGAAAAACCACTTTTCGCACTTGTGTTAGTGTTGACAAACCACTTTTCGCACTTGTGTTAGTGTTGAAAAACCACTTTTCGCACTTGTGTTAGTGTTGAAAAACCACTTTTCGCACTTGTGTTCGTGCAGGAAACCACTTTTGCACTTGTATTAGTGTGGAAAACCACTTTTCGCACTTGTGTTTGTGTTGAAAAACCACTTTTCGCACTTGTGTTAGTGTTGAAAAACCACTTTTCGCACTTGTGTTAGTGTTGAAAAACCACTTTTCGCACTTGTGTTAGTGTTGAAAAACCACTTTTCGCACTTGTGTTGGTGCAGGAAACCACTTTTGCACTTGTATTAGTGTGGAAAAAACACTTTTTGCACTTGTGATAGTGTTGAAAAACCACTTTTCGCACTTGTGTTAGTGTTGAAAAACCACTTTTCGCACTTGTGTTAGTGTTGAAAAACCACTTTTCGCACTTGTGTTGGTGCAGGAAACCACTTTTGCACTTGTATTAGTGTGGAAAAACCACTTTTCGCACTTGTGTTAGTGTTGAAAAACCACTTTTCGCACTTGTGTTAGTGTTGAAAAACCACTTTTCGCACTTGTGTTCGTGTTGAAAAACCACTTTTCGCACTTGTGTTGGTGCAGGAAACCACTTTTGCACTTGCATTAGTGTGGAAAAACCACTTTTCGCACTTGTGTTAGTGTTGAAAAACCACTTTTCGCACTTGTGTTAGTGTTGAAAAACCACTTTTCGCACCTGTGTTGGTGCAGGAAACCACTTTTGTACTTGTATTAGTGTGGAAAAAACACTTTTTGCACTTGTGATAATGTTGAAAAACCACTTTTCGCACTTGTGTTAGTGTTGAAAAACCACTTTTCGCACTTGTGTTGGTGCAGGAAACCACTTTTGCACTTGTATTAGTGTGGAAAAACCACTTTTCGCACTTGTGTTAGTGTTGATAAACCACTTTTCGCACTTGTGTTAGTGTTGAAAAACCACTTTTCACACTTGTGTTAGTGTTGAAAAACCACTTTTCGCACTTGTGTTGGTGCAGGAAACCACTTTTGCACTTGTATTAGTGTGGAAAAAACACTTTTTGCACTTGTGATAGTGTTGAAAAACCACTTTTCACACTTGTGTTAGTGTTGAAAAACCACTTTTTGCACTTGTGTTGGTGCAGGAAACCACTTTTGCACTTGTATTGGTGTGGAAAAAACACTTTTTGCACTTGTGTTAGTGTTGAAAAACCACTTTTCGCACTTGTGTTAGTGTTGAAAAACCACTTTTCGCACTTGTGTTAGTGTTGAAAAACCACTTTTCGCACTTGTGTTGGTGCAGGAAACCACTTTTGCACTTGTATTGGTGTGGAAAAAACACTTTTTGCACTTGTGTTAGTGTTGAAAAACCACTTTTCGCACTTGTGTTAGTGTTGAAAAACCACTTTTCGCACTTGTGTTAGTGTTGAAAAACCACTTTTCGCACTTGTGTTGGTGCAGGAAACCACTTTTGCACTTGTATTAGTGTGGAAAAACCACTTTTTGCACTTGTGTTAGTGTTGAAAAACCACTTTTCGCACTTGTGTTAGTGTTGAAAAACCACTTTTCGCACTTGTGTTGGTGCAGGAAACCACTTTTGCACTTGTATTAGTGTGGAAAAAACACTTTTTGCACTTGGAATAGTGTTGAAAAACCACTTTTCGCACTTGTGTTAGTGTTGAAAAACCATTTTTCGCACTTGTGTTAGTGTTGAAAAACCACTTTTCGCACTTGTGTTGGTGCAGGAAACCACTTTTGCACTTGTATTAGTGTGGAAAAAGCACTTTTTGCACTTGTGATAGTGTTGAAAAACCACTTTTCGCACTTGTGTTAGTGTTGAAAAACCACTTTTCGCACTTGTGTTGGTGCAGGAAACCACTTTTGCACTTGTATTAGTGTGGAAAAAACCACTTTTCGCACTTGTGTTAGTGTTGAAAAACCACTTTTTGCACTTGTGTTAGTTTTGAAAAACCACTTTTCGCACTTGTGTTGGTGCAGGAAACCACTTTTGCACTTGTATTAGTGTGGAAAAAACACTTTTTGCACTTGTGATAGTGTTGAAAAACCACTTTTCGCACTTGTGTTAGTGTTGAAAAACCCCTTTTCGCACTTGTGTTGGTGCAGGAAACCACTTTTGCACTTGTATTAGTGTGGCAAAATCACTTTTCGCACTTGTGTTAGTGTTGAAAAACCACTTTTCGCACTTGTGTTAGTGTTGTAAAACCACTTTTCGCACTTGTGTTGGTGCAGGAAACCACTTTTGCACTTGTATTGGTGTTGAAAAACCACTTTTCGCACTTGTGTTAGTGTTGAAAAACCACTTTTCGCACTTGTGTTGGTGCAGGAAACCACTTTTGCACTTGTATTAGTGTGGAAAAACCACTTTTCGCACTTGTGTTAGTGTTGACAAACCACTTTTCGCACTTGTGTTAGTGTTGAAAAACCACTTTTCGCACTTGTGTTAGTGTTGAAAAACCACTTTTCGCACTTGTGTTCGTGCAGGAAACCACTTTTGCACTTGTATTAGTGTGGAAAACCACTTTTCGCACTTGTGTTTGTGTTGAAAAACCACTTTTCGCACTTGTGTTAGTGTTGAAAAACCACTTTTCGCACTTGTGTTAGTGTTGAAAAACCACTTTTCGCACTTGTGTTAGTGTTGAAAAACCACTTTTCGCACTTGTGTTGGTGCAGGAAACCACTTTTGCACTTGTATTAGTGTGGAAAAAACACTTTTTGCACTTGTGATAGTGTTGAAAAACCACTTTTCGCACTTGTGTTAGTGTTGAAAAACCACTTTTCGCACTTGTGTTAGTGTTGAAAAACCACTTTTCGCACTTGTGTTGGTGCAGGAAACCACTTTTGCACTTGTATTAGTGTGGAAAAACCACTTTTCGCACTTGTGTTAGTGTTGAAAAACCACTTTTCGCACTTGTGTTAGTGTTGAAAAACCACTTTTCGCACTTGTGTTCGTGTTGAAAAACCACTTTTCGCACTTGTGTTGGTGCAGGAAACCACTTTTGCACTTGCATTAGTGTGGAAAAACCACTTTTCGCACTTGTGTTAGTGTTGAAAAACCACTTTTCGCACTTGTGTTAGTGTTGAAAAACCACTTTTCGCACCTGTGTTGGTGCAGGAAACCACTTTTGTACTTGTATTAGTGTGGAAAAAACACTTTTTGCACTTGTGATAATGTTGAAAAACCACTTTTCGCACTTGTGTTAGTGTTGAAAAACCACTTTTCGCACTTGTGTTGGTGCAGGAAACCACTTTTGCACTTGTATTAGTGTGGAAAAACCACTTTTCGCACTTGTGTTAGTGTTGATAAACCACTTTTCGCACTTGTGTTAGTGTTGAAAAACCACTTTTCACACTTGTGTTAGTGTTGAAAAACCACTTTTCGCACTTGTGTTGGTGCAGGAAACCACTTTTGCACTTGTATTAGTGTGGAAAAAACACTTTTTGCACTTGTGATAGTGTTGAAAAACCACTTTTCACACTTGTGTTAGTGTTGAAAAACCACTTTTCGCACTTGTGTTAGTGTTGAAAAACCACTTTTTGCACTTGTGTTAGTGTTGAAAAACCACTTTTCGCACTTGTGTTGGTGCAGGAAACCACTTTTGCACTTGTATTAGTGTGGAAAAAACACTTTTTGCACTTGGGATAGTGTTGAAAAACCACTTTTCGCACTTGTGTTAGTGTTGAAAAACCACTTTTCGCACTTGTGTTAGTGTTGAAAAACCACTTTTCGCACTTGTGTTGGTGCAGGAAACCACTTTTGCACTTGTATTAGTGTGGAAAAAGCACTTTTTGCACTTGTGATAGTGTTGAAAAACCACTTTTCGCACTTGTGTTAGTGTTGAAAAACCACTTTTCGCACTTGTGTTGGTGCAGGAAACCACTTTTGCACTTGTATTAGTGTGGAAAACCACTTTTCGCACTTGTGTTAGTGTTGAAAAACCACTTTTTGCACTTGTGTTAGTGTTGAAAAACCACTTTTCGCACTTGTGTTGGTGCAGGAAACCACTTTTGCACTTGTATTAGTGTGGAAAAAACACTTTTTGCACTTGTGATAGTGTTGAAAAACCACTTTTCGCACTTGTGTTAGTGTTGAAAAACCCCTTTTCGCACTTGTGTTGGTGCAGGAAACCACTTTTGCACTTGTATTAGTGTGGCAAAATCACTTTTCGCACTTGTGTTAGTGTTGAAAAACCACTTTTCGCACTTGTGTTAGTGTTGAAAAACCACTTTTCGCACTTGTGTTGGTGCAGGAAACCACTTTTGCACTTGTATTGGTGTTGAAAAACCACTTTTCGCACTTGTGTTAGTGTTGAAAAACCACTTTTCGCACTTGTGTTGGTGCAGGAAACCACTTTTGCACTTGTATTAGTGTGGAAAAACCACTTTTCGCACTTGTGTTAGTGTTGACAAACCACTTTTTGCACTTGTGTTAGTGTTGAAAAACCACTTTTCACACTTGTGTTAGTGTTGAAAAACCACTTTTCGCACTTGTGTTCGTGCAGGAAACCACTTTTGCACTTGTATTAGTGTGGAAAAACCACTTTTCGCACTTGTGTTAGTGTTGAAAAACCACTTTTCGCAATTGTGTTAGTGTTGAAAAACCACTTTCCGCACTTGTGTTAGTGTTGAAAAACCACTTTTCGCACTTGTGTTGGTGCAGGAAACCACTTTTGCACTTGTATTAGTGTGGAAAAAACACTTTTTGCACTTGTGATAGTGTTGAAAAACCACTTTTCGCACTTGTGTTAGTGTTGAAAAACCACTTTTCGCACTTGTGTTAGTGTTGAAAAACCACTTTTCGCACTTGTGTTGGTGCAGGAAACCACTTTTGCACTTGTATTAGTGTGGAAAAACCACTTTTCGCACTTGTGTTAGTGTTGAAAAACCACTTTTCGCACTTGTGTTAGTGTTGAAAAACCACTTTTCGCACTTGTGTTAGTGTTGAAAAACCACTTTTCGCACTTGTGTTGGTGCAGGAAACCACTTTTGCACTTGCATTAGTGTGGAAAAACCACTTTTCGCACTTGTGTTAGTGTTGAAAAACCACTTTTCGCACTTGTGTTAGTGTTGAAAAACCACTTTTCGCACTTGTGTTAGTGTTGAAAAACCACTTTTCGCACCTGTGTTGGTGCAGGAAACCACTTTTGTACTTGTATTAGTGTGGAAAAAACACTTTTTGCACTTGTGATAATGTTGAAAAACCACTTTTCGCACTTGTGTTAGTGTTGAAAAACCACTTTTCGCACTTGTGTTGGTGCAGGAAACCACTTTTGCACTTGTATTAGTGTGGAAAAACCACTTTTCGCACTTGTGTTAGTGTTGAAAAACCACTTTTCGCACTTGTGTTAGTGTTGAAAAACCACTTTTCACACTTGTGTCATTGTTGAAAAACCACTTTTCGCACTTGTGTTGGTGCAGGAAACCACTTTTGCACTTGTATTAGTGTGGAAAAAACACTTTTTGCACTTGTGATAGTGTTGAAAAACCACTTTTCGCACTTGTGTTAGTGTTGAAAAACCACTTTTCGCACTTGTGTTAGTGTTGAAAAACCACTTTTTGCACTTGTGTTAGTGTTGAAAAACCACTTTTCGCACCTGTGTTGGTGCAGGAAACCACTTTTGCACTTGTATTAGTGTGGAAAAAACACTTTTTGCACTTGTGATAGTGTTGAAAAACCACTTTTCGAACTTGTGTTAGTGTTGAAAAACCACTTTTCGCACTTGTGTTGGTGCAGGAAACCACTTTTGCACTTGTATTAGTGTGGAAAAAACACTTTTTGCACTTGTGATAGTGTTGAAAAACAACTTTTTGCACTTGTGTTATTGTTGAAAAACCACTTTTCGCACTTGTGTTGGTGTTGAAAAACCACTTTTCGCATTTGTGTTGGTACAGGAAACCACTTTTGCACTTGTATTAGTGTGGAAAAAACACTTTTTGCACTTGTGATAGTGTTGAAAAACCACTTTTCGCACTTGTGTTAGTGTTGAAAAACCACTTTTCGCACTTGTGTTAGTGTTGAAAAACCACTTTTTGCACTTGTGTTGGTGCAGGAAACCACTTTTGCACTTGTATTGGTGGGAAAAAACACTTTTTGCAGTTGTGATAGTGTTGAAAAACCACTTTTCGCACTTGTGTTAGTGTTGAAAAACCACTTTTCGCACTTGTGTTAGTGTTGAAAAACCACTTGTCGCACTTGTGTTGGTGCAGGAAACCACTTTTGCACTTGTATTAGTGTGGAAAAACCACTATTCGCACTTGTGTTAGTGTTGAAAAACTACTTTTCGCACTTGTGTTAGTGTTGAAAAACCACTTTTCGCACTTGTGTTGGTGCAGGAAACCAGTTTTGCACTTGTATTAGTGTGGAAAAAACACTTTTTGCACTTGTGATAGTGTTGAAAAACCACTTTTCGCACTTGTCTTAGTGTTGAAAAACCACTTTTCGCACTTGTGTTAGTGTTGAAAAACCACTTTTCGCATTTGTGTTGGTGCAGGAAACCACTTTTGCACTTGTATTAGTGTGGAAAAAACACTTTTTGAACTTGTGATAGTGTTGAAAAACCACTTTTCGCACTTGTGTTAGTGTTGAAAAACCACTTTTCGCACTTGTGTTGGTGCAGGAAACCACTTTTGCACTTGTATTAGTGTGGAAAAACCACTTTTCGCACTTGTGTTAGTGTTGAAAAAACACTTTTCGCACTTGTGTTGGTGCAGGAAACCACTTTTGCACTTGTATTAGTGTGGAAAAACCACTTTTCGCACTTGTGTTAGTGTTGAAAAACCACTTTTTGCACTTGTGTTGGTGCAGGAAACCACTTTTGCACTTGTATTGGTGTGGAAAAAACACTTTTTGCACTTGTGTTAGTGTTGAAAAACCACTTTTCGCACTTGTGTTAGTGTTGAAAAACCACTTTTCGCACTTGTGTTAGTGTTGAAAAACCACTTTTCGCACTGTGTTGGTGCAGGAAACCACTTTTGCACTTGTATTGGTGTGGAAAAAACACTTTTTGCACTTGTGTTAGTGTTGAAAAACCACTTTTCGCACTTGTGTTAGTGTTGAAAAACCACTTTTCGCACTTGTGTTAGTGTTGAAAAACCACTTTTCGCACTTGTGTTGGTGCAGGAAACCACTTTTGCACTTGTATTAGTGTGGAAAAACCACTTTTTGCACTTGTGTTAGTGTTGAAAAACCACTTTTCGCACTTGTGTTAGTGTTGAAAAACCACTTTTCGCACTTGTGTTGGTGCAGGAAACCACTTTTGCACTTGTATTAGTGTGGAAAAAACACTTTTTGCACTTGGAATAGTGTTGAAAAACCACTTTTCGCACTTGTGTTAGTGTTGAAAAACCACTTTTCGCACTTGTGTTAGTGTTGAAAAACCACTTTTCGCACTTGTGTTGGTGCAGGAAACCACTTTTGCACTTGTATTAGTGTGGAAAAAGCACTTTTTGCACTTGTGATAGTGTTGAAAAACCACTTTTCGCACTTGTGTTAGTGTTGAAAAACCACTTTTCGCACTTGTGTTGGTGCAGGAAACCACTTTTGCACTTGTATTAGTGTGGAAAAAACAACTTTTCGCACTTGTGTTAGTGTTGAAAAACCACTTTTTGCACTTGTGTTAGTTTTGAAAAACCACTTTTCGCACTTGTGTTGGTGCAGGAAACCACTTTTGCACTTGTATTAGTGTGGAAAAAACACTTTTTGCACTTGTGATAGTGTTGAAAAACCACTTTTCGCACTTGTGTTAGTGTTGAAAAACCCCTTTTCGCACTTGTGTTGGTGCAGGAAACCACTTTTGCACTTGTATTAGTGTGGCAAAATCACTTTTCGCACTTGTGTTAGTGTTGAAAAACCACTTTTCACACTTGTGTTAGTGTTGAAAAACCACTTTTCGCACTTGTGTTGGTGCAGGAAACCACTTTTGCACTTGTATTGGTGTTGAAAAACCACTTTTCGCACTTGTATTAGTGTGGAAAAACCACTTTTCGCACTTGTGTTAGTGTTGAAAAACCACTTTTCGCACTTGTGTTAGTGTTGAAAAACCACTTTTCGCACTTGTGTTAGTGTTGAAAAACCACTTTTCGCACTTGTGTTCGTGCAGGAAACCACTTTTGCACTTGTATTAGTGTGGAAAAACCACTTTTCGCACTTGTGTTAGTGTTGAAAAACCACTTTTCGCACTTGTGTTAGTGTTGAAAAACCACTTTTCGCACTTGTGTTAGTGTTGAAAAACCACTTTTCGCACTTGTGTTGGTGCAGGAAACCACTTTTGCACTTGTATTAGTGTGGAAAAAACACTTTTTGCACTTGTGATAGTGTTGAAAAACCACTTTTCGCACTTGTGTTAGTGTTGAAAAACCACTTTTCGCAATTGTGTTAGTGTTGAAAAACCACTTTTCGCACTTGTGTTGGTGCAGGAAACCACTTTTGCACTTGTATTAGTGTGGAAAAACCACTTTTTGCACTTGTGTTAGTGTTGAAAAACCACTTTTCGCACTTGTGTTAGTGTTGAAAAACCACTTTTCGCACCTGTGTTCGTGTTGAAAAACCACTTTTCGCACTTGTGTTGGTGCAGGAAACCACTTTTGCACTTGCATTAGTGTGGAAAAACCACTTTTCGCACTTGTGTTAGTGTTGAAAAACCACTTTTCGCACTTGTGTTAGTGTTGAAAAACCACTTTTCGCACCTGTGTTGGTGCAGGAAACCACTTTTGTACTTGTATTAGTGTGGAAAAAACACTTTTTGCACTTGCGATAATGTTGAAAAACCACTTTTCGCACTTGTGTTAGTGTTGAAAAACCACTTTTCGCACTTGTGTTGGTGCAGGAAACCACTTTTGCACTTGTATTAGTGTGGAAAAACCACTTTTCGCACTTGTGTTAGTGTTGATAAACCACTTTTCGCACTTGTGTTAGTGTTGAAAAACCACTTTTCACACTTGTGTTAGTGTTGAAAAACCACTTTTCGCACTTGTGTTGGTGCAGGAAACCACTTTTGCACTTGTATTAGTGTGGAAAAAACACTTTTTGCACTTGTGATAGTGTTGAAAAACCACTTTTCGCACTTGTGTTAGTGTTGAAAAACCACTTTTCGCACTTGTGTTAGTGTTGAAAAACCACTTTTTGCACTTGTGTTAGTGTTGAAAAACCACTTTTCGCACTTGTGTTGGTGCAGGAAACCACTTTTGCACTTGTATTAGTGTGGAAAAAACACTTTTTGCACTTGGAATAGTGTTGAAAAACCACTTTTCGCACTTGTGTTAGTGTTGAAAAACCACTTTTCGCACTTGTGTTAGTGTTGAAAAACCACTTTTCGCACTTGTGTTGGTGCAGGAAACCACTTTTGCACTTGTATTAGTGTGGAAAAAGCACTTTTTGCACTTGTGATAGTGTTGAAAAACCACTTTTCGCACTTGTGTTAGTGTTGAAAAACCACTTTTCGCACTTGTGTTGGTGCAGGAAACCACTTTTGCACTTGTATTAGTGTGGAAAAACCACTTTTCGCACTTGTGTTAGTGTTGAAAAACCACTTTTTGCACTTGTGTTAGTGTTGAAAAACCACTTTTCGCACTTGTGTTGGTGCAGGAAACCACTTTTGCACTTGTATTAGTGTGGAAAAAACACTTTTTGCACTTGTGTTAGTGTTGAAAAACCCCTTTTCGCACTTGTGTTGGTGCAGGAAACCACTTTTGCACTTGTGATAGTGTTGAAAAACCACTTTTCGCACTTGTGTTAGTGTTGAAAAACCACTTTTCGCACTTGTGTTAGTGTTGAAAAACCACTTTTCGCACTTGTGTTGGTGCAGGAAACCACTTTTGCACTTGTATTGGTGTTGAAAAACCACTTTTCGCACTTGTGTTAGTGTTGAAAAACCACTTTTCGCACTTGTGTTGGTGCAGGAAACCACTTTTGCACTTGTATTAGTGTGGAAAAACCACTTTTCGCACTTGTGTTAGTGTTGACAAACCACTTTTTGCACTTGTGTTAGTGTTGAAAAACCACTTTTCGCACTTGTGTTAGTGTTGAAAAACCACTTTTCGCACTTGTGTTCGTGCAGGAAACCACTTTTGCACTTGTATTAGTGTGGAAAAACCACTTTTCGCACTTGTGTTAGTGTTGAAAAACCACTTTTCGCACTTGTGTTAGTGTTGAAAAACCACTTTTCGCACTTGTGTTAGTGTTGAAAAACCACTTTTCGCACTTGTGTTGGTGCAGGAAACCACTTTTGCACTTGTATTAGTGTGGAAAAAACACTTTTTGCACTTGTGATAGTGTTGAAAAACCACTTTTCGCACTTGTGTTAGTGTTGAAAAACCACTTTTCGCACTTGTGTTAGTGTTGAAAAACCACTTTTCGCACTTGTGTTGGTGCAGGAAACCACTTTTGCACTTGTATTAGTGTGGAAAAACCACTTTTCGCACTTGTGTTAGTGTTGAAAAACCACTTTTCGCACTTGTGTTAGTGTTGAAAAACCACTTTTCGCACTTGTGTTAGTGTTGAAAAACCACTTTTCGCACTTGTGTTGGTGCAGGAAACCACTTTTGCACTTGAATTAGTGTGGAAAAACCACTTTTCGCACTTGTGTTAGTGTTGAAAAACCACTTTTCGCACTTGTGTTAGTGTTGAAAAACCACTTTTCGCACCTGTGTTGGTGCAGGAAACCACTTTTGTACTTGTATTAGTGTGGAAAAAACACTTTTTGCACTTGTGATAATGTTGAAAAACCACTTTTCGCACTTGTGTTAGTGTTGAAAAACCACTTTTCGGACTTGTGTTGGTGCAGGAAACCACTTTTGCACTTGTATTAGTGTGGAAAACCACTTTTCGCACTTGTGTTAGTGTTGAAAAACCACTTTTCGCACTTGTGTTAGTGTTGAAAAACCACTTTTCACACTTGTGTTAGTGTTGAAAAACCACTTTTCGCACTTGTGTTGGTGCAGGAAACCACTTTTGCACTTGTATTAGTGTGGAAAAAACACTTTTTGCACTTGTGATAGTGTTGAAAAACCACTTTTCGCACTTGTGTTAGTGTTGAAAAACCACTTTTCGCACTTGTGTTAGTGTTGAAAAACCACTTTTTGCACTTGTGTTAGTGTTGAAAAACCACTTTTCGCACTTGTGTTGGTGCAGGAAACCACTTTTGCACTTGTATTAGTGTGGAAAAAACACTTTTTGCACTTGTGATAGTGTTGAAAAACCACTTTTCGAACTTGTGTTAGTGTTGAAAAACCACTTTTCGCACTTGTGTTGGTGCAGGAAACCACTTTTGCACTTGTATTAGTGTGGAAAAAACACTTTTTGCACTTGTGATAGTGTTGAAAAACAACTTTTTGCACTTGTGTTATTGTTGAAAAACCACTTTTCGCACTTGTGTTGGTGTTGAAAAACCACTTTTCGCATTTGTGTTGGTGCAGGAAACCACTTTTGCACTTGTATTAGTGTGGAAAACCACTTTTTGCACTTGTGTTAGTGTTGAAAAACCACTTTTCGCACTTGTGTTGGTGCAGGAAACCACTTTTGCACTTGTATTAGTGTGGAAAAACCACTTTTCGCACTTGTGTTAGTGTTGAAAAACCACTTTTCGCACTTGTGTTAGTGTTGAAAAACCACTTTTCGCACTTGTGTTAGTGTTGAAAAACCACTTTTTGCACTTGTGTTGGTGCAGGAAACCACTTTTGCACTTGTATTGGTGTGGAAAAAACACTTTTTGCAGTTGTGATAGTGTTGAAAAACCACTTTTCGCACTTGTGTTAGTGTTGAAAAACCACTTTTCGCACTTGTGTTAGTGTTGAAAAACCACTTTTCGCACTTGTGTTGGTGCAGGAAACCACTTTTGCACTTGTATTAGTGTGGAAAAACCACTATTCGCACTTGTGTTAGTGTTGAAAAACCACTTTTCGCACTTGTGTTAGTGTTGAAAAACCACTTTTCGCACTTGTGTTGGTGCAGGAAACCACTTTTGCACTTGTATTAGTGTGGAAAAAACACTTTTTGCACTTGTGATAGTGTTGAAAAACCACTTTTCGCACTTGTCTTAGTGTTGAAAAACCACTTTTCGCACTTGTGTTAGTGTTGAAAAACCACTTTTCGCATTTGTGTTGGTGCAGGAAACCACTTTTGCACTTGTATTAGTGTGGAAAAAACACTTTTTGCACTTGTGATAGTGTTGAAAAACCACTTTTCGCACTTGTGTTAGTGTTGAAAAACCACTTTTCGCACTTGTGTTGGTGCAGGAAACCACTTTTGCACTTGTTTTAGTGTGGAAAAACCACTTTTCGCACTTGTGTTAGTGTTGAAAAAACACTTTTCGCACTTGTGTTGGTGCAGGAAACCACTTTTGCACTTGTATTAGTGTGGAAAAACCACTTTTCGCACTTGTGTTAGTGTTGAAAAACCACTTTTTGCACTTGTGTTGGTGCAGGAAACCACTTTTGCACTTGTATTGGTGTGGAAAAAACACTTTTTGCACTTGTGTTAGTGTTGAAAAACCACTTTTCGCACTTGTGTTAGTGTTGAAAAACCACTTTTCGCACTTGTGTTAGTGTTGAAAAACCACTTTTCGCACTTGTGTTGGTGCAGGAAACCACTTTTGCACTTGTATTGGTGTGGAAAAAACACTTTTTGCACTTGTGTTAGTGTTGAAAAACCACTTTTCGCACTTGTGTTAGTGTTGAAAAACCACTTTTCGCACTTGTGTTAGTGTTGAAAAACCACTTTTCGCACTTGTGTTGGTACAGGAAACCACTTTTGCACTTGTATTAGTGTGGAAAAACCACTTTTTGCACTTGTGTTAGTGTTGAAAAACCACTTTTCGCACTTGTGTTAGTGTTGAAAAACCACTTTTCGCACTTGTGTTGGTGCAGGAAACCACTTTTGCACTTGTATTTGTGTGGAAAAAACACTTTTTGCACTTGGAATAGTGTTGAAAAACCACTTTTCGCACTTGTGTTAGTGTTGAAAAACCACTTTTCGCACTTGTGTTAGTGTTGAAAAACCACTTTTCGCACTTGTGTTGGTGCAGGAAACCACTTTTGCACTTGTATTAGTGTGGAAAAAACCACTTTTCGCACTTGTGTTAGTGTTGAAAAACCACTTTTTGCACTTGTGTTAGTTTTGAAAAACCACTTTTCGCACTTGTGTTGGTGCAGGAAACCACTTTTGCACTTGTATTAGTGTGGAAAAAACACTTTTTGCACTTGTGATAGTGTTGAAAAACCACTTTTCGCACTTGTGTTAGTGTTGAAAAACCCCTTTTCGCACTTGTGTTGGTGCAGGAAACCACTTTTGCACTTGTATTAGTGTGGCAAAATCACTTTTCGCACTTGTGTTAGTGTTGAAAAACCACTTTTCGCACTTGTGTTAGTGTTGTAAAACCACTTTTCGCACTTGTGTTGCTGCAGGAAACCACTTTTGCACTTGTATTGGTGTTGAAAAACCACTTTTCGCACTTGTGTTAGTGTTGAAAAACCACTTTTCGCACTTGTGTTGGTGCAGGAAACCACTTTTGCACTTGTATTAGTGTGGAAAAACCACTTTTCGCACTTGTGTTAGTGTTGAC
The DNA here is from genome assembly GCF_964187855.1 of Myxine glutinosa. Lineage (NCBI taxonomy): Eukaryota > Metazoa > Chordata > Myxini > Myxiniformes > Myxinidae > Myxine > Myxine glutinosa. Next base: position 74,721 of record NW_027616890.1, on the reverse strand, counting down.
AAACCACTTTTCGCACTTGTGTTAGTGTTGAAAAACCACTTTTCGCACTTGTGTTAGTGTTGAAAAACCACATTTCGCACTTGTGTTCGTGCAGGAAACCACTTTTGCACTTGTATTAGTGTGGAAAAACCACTTTTCGCACTTGTGTTAGTGTTGAAAAACCACTTTTCGCACTTGTGTTAGTGTTGAAAAACCACTTTTCGCACTTGTGTTAGTGTTGAAAAACCACTTTTCGCACTTGTGTTGGTGCAGGAAACCACTTTTGCACTTGTATTAGTGTGGAAAAAACACTTTTTGCACTTGTGATAGTGTTGAAAAACCACTTTTCGCACTTGTGTTAGTGTTGAAAAACCACTTTTCGCACTTGTGTTAGTGTTGAAAAACCACTTTTCGCACTTGTGTTGGTGCAGGAAACCACTTTTGCACTTGTATTAGTGTGGAAAAACCACTTTTCGCACTTGTGTTAGTGTTGAAAAACCACTTTTCGCACTTGTGTTAGTGTTGAAAAACCACTTTTCGCACCTGTGTTGGTGCAGGAAACCACTTTTGTACTTGTATTAGTGTGGAAAAAACACTTTTTGCACTTGTGATAATGTTGAAAAACCACTTTTCGCACTTGTGTTAGTGTTGAAAAACCACTTTTCGCACTTGTGTTGGTGCAGGAAACCACTTTTGCACTTGTATTAGTGTGGAAAAACCACTTTTCGCACTTGTGTTAGTGTTGATAAACCACTTTTCGCACTTGTGTTAGTGTTGAAAAACCACTTTTCACACTTGTGTTAGTGTTGAAAAACCACTTTTCGCACTTGTGTTGGTGCAGGAAACCACTTTTGCACTTGTATTAGTGTGGAAAAAACACTTTTTGCACTTGTGATAGTGTTGAAAAACCACTTTTCGCACTTGTGTTAGTGTTGAAAAACCACTTTTCGCACTTGTGTTAGTGTTGAAAAACCACTTTTTGCACTTGTGTTAGTGTTGAAAAACCACTTTTCGCACTTGTGTTGGTGCAGGAAACCACTTTTGCACTTGTATTAGTGTGGAAAAAACACTTTTTGCACTTGGAATAGTGTTGAAAAACCACTTTTCGCACTTGTGTTAGTGTTGAAAACCACTTTTCGCACTCGTGTTAGTGTTGAAAAACCACTTTTCGCACTTGTGTTGGTGCCAGGAAACCACTTTTGCACTTGTATTAGTGTGGAAAGAGCACTTTTTGCACTTGTGATAGTGTTGAAAAACCACTTTTCGCACTTGTGTTAGTGTTGAAAAACCACTTTTCGCACTTGTGTTGGTGCAGGAAACCACTTTTGCACTTGTATTAGTGTGGAAAACCACTTTTCGCACTTGTGTTAGTGTTGAAAAACCACTTTTTGCACTTGTGTTAGTGTTGAAAAACCACTTTTCGCACTTGTGTTGGTGCAGGAAACCACTTTTGCACTTGTATTAGTGTGGCAAAATCACTTTTCGCACTTGTGTTAGTGTTGAAAAACCACTTTTCGCACTTGTGTTAGTGTTGAAAAACCACTTTTCGCACTTGTGTTGGTGCAGGAAACCACTTTTGCACTTGTATTGGTGTTGAAAAACCACTTTTCGCACTTTGTTAGTGTTGAAAAACCACTTTTCGCACTTGTGTTGGTGCAGGAAAACACTTTTGCACTTGTACTAGTGTGGAAAAACCACTTTTCGCACTTGTGTTAGTGTTGACAAACCACTTTTTGCACTTGTGTTAGTGTTGAAAAACCACTTTTCGCACTTGTGTTAGTGTTGAAAAACCACTTTTCGCACTTGTGTTCGTGCAGGAAACCACTTTTGCACTTGTATTAGTGTGGAAAAACCACTTTTCGCACTTGTGTTAGTGTTGAAAAACCACTTTTCGCACTTGTGTTAGTGTTGAAAAACCACTTTTCGCACTTGTGTTAGTGTTGAAAAACCACTTTTCGCACTTGTGTTGGTGCAGGAAACCACTTTTGCACTTGTATTAGTGTGGAAAAAACACTTTTTGCACTTGTGATAGTGTTGAAAAACCACTTTTCGCACTTGTGTTAGTGTTGAAAAACCACTTTTCGCACTTGTGTTAGTGTTGAAAAACCACTTTTCGCACTTGTGTTGGTGCAGGAAACCACTTTTGCACTTGTATTAGTGTGGAAAAACCACTTTTCGCACTTGTGTTAGTGTTGAAAAACCACTTTTCGCACTTGTGTTAGTGTTGAAAAACCACTTTTCGCACTTGTGTTAGTGTTGAAAAACCACTTTTCGCACTTGTGTTGGTGCAGGAAACCACTTTTGCACTTGCATTAGTGTGGAAAAACCACTTTTCGCACTTGTGTTAGTGTTGAAAAACCACTTTTCGCACTTGTGTTAGTGTTGAAAAACCACTTTTCGCACTTGTGTTAGTGTTGAAAAACCACTTTTCGCACCTGTGTTGGTGCAGGAAACCACTTTTGTACTTGTATTAGTGTGGAAAAAACACTTTTTGCACTTGTGATAATGTTGAAAAACCACTTTTCGCACTTGGAATAGTGTTGAAAAACCACTTTTCGCACTTGTGTTAGTGTTGAAAAACCACTTTTCGCACTTGTGTTAGTGTTGAAAAACCACTTTTCGCACTTGTGTTAGTGTTGAAAAACCACTTTTCGCACCTGTGTTGGTGCAGGAAACCACTTTTGTACTTGTATTAGTGTGGAAAAAACACTTTTTGCACTTGTATTAGTGTGGAAAAAACACTTTTTGCACTTGGAATAGTGTTGAAAAACCACTTTTCGCACTTGTGTTAGTGTTGAAAAACCACTTTTCGCACTTGTGTTAGTGTTGAAAAACCACTTTTCGCACTTGTGTTGGTGCAGGAAACTACTTTTGCACTTGTATTAGTGTGGAAAAAACCACTTTTCGCACTTGTGTTAGTGTTGAAAAACCACTTTTTGCACTTGTGTTAGTTTTGAAAAACCACTTTTCGCACTTGTGTTGGTGCAGGAAACCACTTTTGCACTTGTATTAGTGTGGAAAAAACACTTTTTGCACTTGTGATAGTGTTGAAAAACCCCTTTTCGCACTTGTGTTGGTGCAGGAAACCACTTTTGCACTTGTATTAGTGTGGCAAAATCACTTTTCGCACTTGTGTTAGTGTTGAAAAACCACTTTTCGCACTTGTGTTAGTGTTGTAAAACCACTTTTCGCACTTGTGTTGGTGCAGGAAACCACTTTTGCACTTGTATTGGTGTTGAAAAACCACTTTTCGCACTTGTGTTAGTGTTGAAAAACCACTTTTCGCACTTGTGTTGGTGCAGGAAACCACTTTTGCACTTGTATTAGTGTGGAAAAACCACTTTTCGCACTTGTGTTAGTGTTGACAAACCACTTTTCGCACTTGTGTTAGTGTTGAAAAACCACTTTTCGCACTTGTGTTAGTGTTGAAAAACCACTTTTCGCACTTGTGTTCGTGCAGGAAACCACTTTTGCACTTGTATTAGTGTGGAAAAACCACTTTTCGCACTTGTGTTAGTGTTGAAAAACCACTTTTCGCACTTGTGTTAGTGTTGAAAAACCACTTTTCGCACTTGTGTTAGTGTTGAAAAACCACTTTTCGCACTTGTGTTGGTGCAGGAAACCACTTTTGCACTTGTATTAGTGTGGAAAAAACACTTTTTGCACTTGTGATAGTGTTGAAAAACCACTTTTCGCACTTGTGTTAGTGTTGAAAAACCACTTTTCGCACTTGTGTTAGTGTTGAAAAACCACTTTTCGCACTTGTGTTGGTGCAGGAAACCACTTTTGCACTTGTATTAGTGTGGAAAAACCACTTTTCGCACTTGTGTTAGTGTTGAAAAACCACTTTTCGCACTTGTGTTAGTGTTGAAAAACCACTTTTCGCACTTGTGTTCGTGTTGAAAAACCACTTTTCGCACTTGTGTTGGTGCAGGAAACCACTTTTGCACTTGCATTAGTGTGGAAAAACCACTTTTCGCACTTGTGTTAGTGTTGAAAAACCACTTTTCGCACTTGTGTTAGTGTTGAAAAACCACTTTTCGCACCTGTGTTGGTGCAGGAAACCACTTTTGTACTTGTATTAGTGTGGAAAAAACACTTTTTGCACTTGTGATAATGTTGAAAAACCACTTTTCGCACTTGTGTTAGTGTTGAAAAACCACTTTTCGCACTTGTGTTGGTGCAGGAAACCACTTTTGCACTTGTATTAGTGTGGAAAAACCACTTTTCGCACTTGTGTTAGTGTTGATAAACCACTTTTCGCACTTGTGTTAGTGTTGAAAAACCACTTTTCACACTTGTGTTAGTGTTGAAAAACCACTTTTCGCACTTGTGTTGGTGCAGGAAACCACTTTTGCACTTGTATTAGTGTGGAAAAAACACTTTTTGCACTTGTGATAGTGTTGAAAAACCACTTTTCGCACTTGTGTTAGTGTTGAAAAACCACTTTTCGCACTTGTGTTAGTGTTGAAAAACCACTTTTTGCACTTGTGTTAGTGTTGAAAAACCACTTTTCGCACTTGTGTTGGTGCAGGAAACCACTTTTGCACTTGTATTAGTGTGGAAAAAACACTTTTTGCACTTGGAATAGTGTTGAAAAACCACTTTTCGCACTTGTGTTAGTGTTGAAAACCACTTTTCGCACTCGTGTTAGTGTTGAAAAACCACTTTTCGCACTTGTGTTGGTGCAGGAAACCACTTTTGCACTTGTATTAGTGTGGAAAGAGCACTTTTTGCACTTGTGATAGTGTTGAAAAACCACTTTTCGCACTTGTGTTAGTGTTGAAAAACCACTTTTCGCACTTGTGTTGGTGCAGGAAACCACTTTTGCACTTGTATTAGTGTGGAAAAAACACTTTTTGCACTTGGAATAGTGTTGAAAAACCACTTTTCGCACTTGTGTTAGTGTTGAAAAACCACTTTTCGCACTTGTGTTAGTGTTGAAAAACCACTTTTCGCACTTGTGTTGGTGCAGGAAACCACTTTTGCACTTGTATTAGTGTGGAAAAAACCACTTTTCGCACTTGTGTTAGTGTTGAAAAACCACTTTTTGCACTTGTGTTAGTTTTGAAAAACCACTTTTCGCACTTGTGTTGGTGCAGGAAACCACTTTTGCACTTGTATTAGTGTGGAAAAAACACTTTTTGCACTTGTGATAGTGTTGAAAAACCACTTTTCGCACTTGTGTTAGTGTTGAAAAACCCCTTTTCGCACTTGTGTTGGTGCAGGAAACCACTTTTGCACTTGTATTAGTGTGGCAAAATCACTTTTCGCACTTGTGTTAGTGTTGAAAAACCACTTTTCGCACTTGTGTTAGTGTTGTAAAACCACTTTTCGCACTTGTGTTGGTGCAGGAAACCACTTTTGCACTTGTATTGGTGTTGAAAAACCACTTTTCGCACTTGTGTTAGTGTTGAAAAACCACTTTTCGCACTTGTGTTGGTGCAGGAAACCACTTTTGCACTTGTATTAGTGTGGAAAAACCACTTTTCGCACTTGTGTTAGTGTTGACAAACCACTTTTCGCACTTGTGTTAGTGTTGAAAAACCACTTTTCGCACTTGTGTTAGTGTTGAAAAACCACTTTTCGCACTTGTGTTCGTGCAGGAAACCACTTTTGCACTTGTATTAGTGTGGAAAAACCACTTTTCGCACTTGTGTTAGTGTTGAAAAACCACTTTTCGCACTTGTGCTAGTGTTGAAAAACCACTTTTCGCACTTGTGTTAGTGTTGAAAAACCACTTTTCGCACTTGTGTTGGTGCAGGAAACCACTTTTGCACTTGTATTAGTGTGGAAAAAACACTTTTTGCACTTGTGATAGTGTTGAAAAACCACTTTTCGCACTTGTGTTAGTGTTGAAAAACCACTTTTCGCACTTGTGTTAGTGTTGAAAAACCACTTTTCGCACTTGTGTTGGTGCAGGAAACCACTTTTGCACTTGTATTAGTGTGGAAAAACCACTTTTCGCACTTGTGTTAGTGTTGAAAAACCACTTTTCGCACTTGTGTTAGTGTTGAAAAACCACTTTTCGCACTTGTGTTCGTGTTGAAAAACCACTTTTCGCACTTGTGTTGGTGCAGGAAACCACTTTTGCACTTGCATTAGTGTGGAAAAACCACTTTTCGCACTTGTGTTAGTGTTGAAAAACCACTTTTCGCACTTGTGTTAGTGTTGAAAAACCACTTTTCGCACCTGTGTTGGTGCAGGAAACCACTTTTGTACTTGTATTAGTGTGGAAAAAACACTTTTTGCACTTGTGATAATGTTGAAAAACCACTTTTCGCACTTGTGTTAGTGTTGAAAAACCACTTTTCGCACTTGTGTTGGTGCAGGAAACCACTTTTGCACTTGTATTAGTGTGGAAAAACCACTTTTTGCACTTGTGTTAGTGTTGATAAACCACTTTTCGCACTTGTGTTAGTGTTGAAAAACCACTTTTCACACTTGTGTTAGTGTTGAAAAACCACTTTTCGCACTTGTGTTGGTGCAGGAAACCACTTTTGCACTTGTATTAGTGTGGAAAAAACACTTTTTGCACTTGTGATAGTGTTGAAAAACCACTTTTCGCACTTGTGTTAGTGTTGAAAAACCACTTTTCGCACTTGTGTTGGTGTTGAAAAACCACTTTTTGCACTTGTGTTAGTGTTGAAAAACCACTTTTCGCACTTGTGTTGGTGCAGGAAACCACTTTTGCACTTGTATTAGTGTGGAAAAAACACTTTTTGCACTTGGAATAGTGTTGAAAAACCACTTTTCGCACTTGTGTTAGTGTTGAAAACCACTTTTCGCACTCGTGTTAGTGTTGAAAAACCACTTTTCGCACTTGTGTTGGTGCAGGAAACCACTTTTGCACTTGTATTAGTGTGGAAAGAGCACTTTTTGCACTTGTGATAGTGTTGAAAAACCACTTTTCGCACTTGTGTTAGTGTTGAAAAACCACTTTTCGCACTTGTGTTGGTGCAGGAAACCACTTTTGCACTTGTATTAGTGTGGAAAACCACTTTTCGCACTTGTGTTAGTGTTGAAAAACCACTTTTTGCACTTGTGTTAGTGTTGAAAAACCACTTTTCGCACTTGTGTTGGTGCAGGAAACCACTTTTGCACTTGTATTAGTGTGGAAAAAACACTTTTTGCACTTGTGATAGTGTTGAAAAACCACTTTTCGCACTTGTGTTAGTGTTGAAAAACCCCTTTTCGCACTTGTGTTGGTGCAGGAAACCACTTTTGCACTTGTATTAGTGTGGCAAAATCACTTTTCGCACTTGTGTTAGTGTTGAAAAACCACTTTTCGCACTTGTGTTAGTGTTGAAAAACCACTTTTCGCACTTGTGTTGGTGCAGGAAACCACTTTTGCACTTGTATTGGTGTTGAAAAACCACTTTTCGCACTTTGTTAGTGTTGAAAAACCACTTTTCGCACTTGTGTTGGTGCAGGAAAACACTTTTGCACTTGTACTAGTGTGGAAAAACCACTTTTCGCACTTGTGTTAGTGTTGACAAACCACTTTTTGCACTTGTGTTAGTGTTGAAAAACCACTTTTCGCACTTGTGTTAGTGTTGAAAAACCACTTTTCGCACTTGTGTTCGTGCAGGAAACCACTTTTGCACTTGTATTAGTGTGGAAAAACCACTTTTCGCACTTGTGTTAGTGTTGAAAAACCACTTTTCGCACTTGTGTTAGTGTTGAAAAACCACTTTTCGCACTTGTGTTAGTGTTGAAAAACCACTTTTCGCACTTGTGTTGGTGCAGGAAACCACTTTTGCACTTGTATTAGTGTGGAAAAAACACTTTTTGCACTTGTGATAGTGTTGAAAAACCACTTTTCGCACTTGTGTTAGTGTTGAAAAACCACTTTTCGCACTTGTGTTAGTGTTGAAAAACCACTTTTCGCACTTGTGTTGGTGCAGGAAACCACTTTTGCACTTGTATTAGTGTGGAAAAACCACTTTTCGCACTTGTGTTAGTGTTGAAAAACCACTTTTCGCACTTGTGTTAGTGTTGAAAAACCACTTTTCGCACTTGTGTTAGTGTTGAAAAACCACTTTTCGCACTTGTGTTGGTGCAGGAAACCACTTTTGCACTTGCATTAGTGTGGAAAAACCACTTTTCGCACTTGTGTTAGTGTTGAAAAACCACTTTTCGCACTTGTGTTAGTGTTGAAAAACCACTTTTCGCACTTGTGTTAGTGTTGAAAAACCACTTTTCGCACCTGTGTTGGTGCAGGAAACCACTTTTGTACTTGTATTAGTGTGGAAAAAACACTTTTTGCACTTGTGATAATGTTGAAAAACCACTTTTCGCACTTGGAATAGTGTTGAAAAACCACTTTTCGCACTTGTGTTAGTGTTGAAAAACCACTTTTCGCACTTGTGTTAGTGTTGAAAAACCACTTTTCGCACTTGTGTTAGTGTTGAAAAACCACTTTTCGCACCTGTGTTGGTGCAGGAAACCACTTTTGTACTTGTATTAGTGTGGAAAAAACACTTTTTGCACTTGTATTAGTGTGGAAAAAACACTTTTTGCACTTGGAATAGTGTTGAAAAACCACTTTTCGCACTTGTGTTAGTGTTGAAAAACCACTTTTCGCACTTGTGTTAGTGTTGAAAAACCACTTTTCGCACTTGTGTTGGTGCAGGAAACCACTTTTGCACTTGTATTAGTGTGGAAAAAACCACTTTTCGCACTTGTGTTAGTGTTGAAAAACCACTTTTTGCACTTGTGTTAGTTTTGAAAAACCACTTTTCGCACTTGTGTTGGTGCAGGAAACCACTTTTGCACTTGTATTAGTGTGGAAAAAACACTTTTTGCACTTGTGATAGTGTTGAAAAACCACTTTTCGCACTTGTGTTAGTGTTGAAAAACCCCTTTTCGCACTTGTGTTGGTGCAGGAAACCACTTTTGCACTTGTATTAGTGTGGCAAAATCACTTTTCGCACTTGTGTTAGTGTTGAAAAACCACTTTTCGCACTTGTGTTAGTGTTGTAAAACCACTTTTCGCACTTGTGTTGGTGCAGGAAACCACTTTTGCACTTGTATTGGTGTTGAAAAACCACTTTTCGCACTTGTGTTAGTGTTGAAAAACCACTTTTCGCACTTGTGTTGGTGCAGGAAACCACTTTTGCACTTGTATTAGTGTGGAAAAACCACTTTTCGCACTTGTGTTAGTGTTGACAAACCACTTTTCGCACTTGTGTTAGTGTTGAAAAACCACTTTTCGCACTTGTGTTAGTGTTGAAAAACCACTTTTCGCACTTGTGTTCGTGCAGGAAACCACTTTTGCACTTGTATTAGTGTGGAAAAACCACTTTTCGCACTTGTGTTAGTGTTGAAAAACCACTTTTCGCACTTGTGTTAGTGTTGAAAAACCACTTTTCGCACTTGTGTTAGTGTTGAAAAACCACTTTTCGCACTTGTGTTGGTGCAGGAAACCACTTTTGCACTTGTATTAGTGTGGAAAAAACACTTTTTGCACTTGTGATAGTGTTGAAAAACCACTTTTCGCACTTGTGTTAGTGTTGAAAAACCACTTTTCGCACTTGTGTTAGTGTTGAAAAACCACTTTTCGCACTTGTGTTGGTGCAGGAAACCACTTTTGCACATGTATTAGTGTGGAAAAACCACTTTTCGCACTTGTGTTAGTGTTGAAAAACCACTTTTCGCACTTGTGTTAGTGTTGAAAAACCACTTTTCGCACTTGTGTTCGTGTTGAAAAACCACTTTTCGCACTTGTGTTGGTGCAGGAAACCACTTTTGCACTTGCATTAGTGTGGAAAAACCACTTTTCGCACTTGTGTTAGTGTTGAAAAACCACTTTTCGCACTTGTGTTAGTGTTGAAAAACCACTTTTCGCACCTGTGTTGGTGCAGGAAACCACTTTTGTACTTGTATTAGTGTGGAAAAAACACTTTTTGCACTTGTGATAATGTTGAAAAACCACTTTTCGCACTTGTGTTAGTGTTGAAAAACCACTTTTCGCACTTGTGTTGGTGCAGGAAACCACTTTTGCACTTGTATTAGTGTGGAAAAACCACTTTTCGCACTTGTGTTAGTGTTGATAAACCACTTTTCGCACTTGTGTTAGTGTTGAAAAACCACTTTTCACACTTGTGTTAGTGTTGAAAAACCACTTTTCGCACTTGTGTTGGTGCAGGAAACCACTTTTGCACTTGTATTAGTGTGGAAAAAACACTTTTTGCACTTGTGATAGTGTTGAAAAACTACTTTTCGCACTTGTGTTAGTGTTGAAAAACCACTTTTCGCACTTGTGTTAGTGTTGAAAAACCACTTTTTGCACTTGTGTTAGTGTTGAAAAACCACTTTTCGCACTTGTGTTGGTGCAGGAAACCACTTTTGCACTTGTATTAGTGTGGAAAAAACACTTTTTGCACTTGGAATAGTGTTGAAAAACCACTTTTCGCACTTGTGTTAGTGTTGAAAACCACTTTTCGCACTCGTGTTAGTGTTGAAAAACCACTTTTCGCACTTGTGTTGGTGCAGGAAACCACTTTTGCACTTGTATTAGTGTGGAAAGAGCACTTTTTGCACTTGTGATAGTGTTGAAAAACCACTTTTCGCACTTGTGTTAGTGTTGAAAAACCACTTTTCGCACTTGTGTTGGTGCAGGAAACCACTTTTGCACTTGTATTAGTGTGGAAAACCACTTTTCGCACTTGTGTTAGTGTTGAAAAACCACTTTTTGCACTTGTGTTAGTGTTGAAAAACCACTTTTCGCACTTGTGTTGGTGCAGGAAACCACTTTTGCACTTGTATTAGTGTGGAAAAAACACTTTTTGCACTTGTGATAGTGTTGAAAAACCACTTTTCGCACTTGTGTTAGTGTTGAAAAACCCCTTTTCGCACTTGTGTTGGTGCAGGAAACCACTTTTGCACTTGTATTAGTGTGGCAAAATCACTTTTCGCACTTGTGTTAGTGTTGAAAAACCACTTTTCGCACTTGTGTTAGTGTTGAAAAACCACTTTTCGCACTTGTGTTGGTGCAGGAAACCACTTTTGCACTTGTATTGGTGTTGAAAAACCACTTTTCGCACTTTGTTAGTGTTGAAAAACCACTTTTCGCACTTGTGTTGGTGCAGGAAAACACTTTTGCACTTGTACTAGTGTGGAAAAACCACTTTTCGCACTTGTGTTAGTGTTGACAAACCACTTTTTGCACTTGTGTTAGTGTTGAAAAACCACTTTTCGCACTTGTGTTAGTGTTGAAAAACCACTTTTCGCACTTGTGTTCGTGCAGGAAACCACTTTTGCACTTGTATTAGTGTGGAAAAACCACTTTTCGCACTTGTGTTAGTGTTGAAAAACCACTTTTCGCACTTGTGTTAGTGTTGAAAAACCACTTTTCGCACTTGTGTTAGTGTTGAAAAACCACTTTTCGCACTTGTGTTGGTGCAGGAAACCACTTTTGCACTTGTATTAGTGTGGAAAAAACACTTTTTGCACTTGTGATAGTGTTGAAAAACCACTTTTCGCACTTGTGTTAGTGTTGAAAAACCACTTTTCGCACTTGTGTTAGTGTTGAAAAACCACTTTTCGCACTTGTGTTGGTGCAGGAAACCACTTTTGCACTTGTATTAGTGTGGAAAAACCACTTTTCGCACTTGTGTTAGTGTTGAAAAACCACTTTTCGCACTTGTGTTAGTGTTGAAAAACCACTTTTCGCACTTGTGTTAGTGTTGAAAAACCACTTTTCGCACTTGTGTTGGTGCAGGAAACCACTTTTGCACTTGCATTAGTGTGGAAAAACCACTTTTCGCACTTGTGTTAGTGTTGAAAAACCACTTTTCGCACTTGTGTTAGTGTTGAAAAACCACTTTTCGCACTTGTGTTAGTGTTGAAAAACCACTTTTCGCACCTGTGTTGGTGCAGGAAACCACTTTTGTACTTGTATTAGTGTGGAAAAAACACTTTTTGCACTTGTGATAATGTTGAAAAACCACTTTTCGCACTTGTGTTAGTGTTGAAAAACCACTTTTCGCACTTGTGTTGGTGCAGGAAACCACTTTTGCACTTGTATTAGTGTGGAAAAAACACTTTTTGCACTTGGAATAGTGTTGAAAAACCACTTTTCGCACTTGTGTTAGTGTTGAAAACCACTTTTCGCACTCGTGTTAGTGTTGAAAAACCACTTTTCGCACTTGTGTTGGTGCAGGAAACCACTTTTGCACTTGTATTAGTGTGGAAAGAGCACTTTTTGCACTTGTGATAGTGTTGAAAAACCACTTTTCGCACTTGTGTTAGTGTTGAAAAACCACTTTTCGCACTTGTGTTGGTGCAGGAAACCACTTTTGCACTTGTATTAGTGTGGAAAACCACTTTTCGCACTTGTGTTAGTGTTGAAAAACCACTTTTTGCACTTGTGTTAGTGTTGAAAAACCACTTTTCGCACTTGTGTTGGTGCAGGAAACCACTTTTGCACTTGTATTAGTGTGGGAAAAAACACTTTTTGCACTTGTGATAGTGTTGAAAAACCACTTTTCGCACTTGTGTTAGTGTTGAAAAACCCCTTTTCGCACTTGTGTTGGTGCAGGAAACCACTTTTGCACTTGTATTAGTGTGGCAAAATCACTTTTCGCACTTGTGTTAGTGTTGAAAAACCACTTTTCGCACTTGTGTTAGTGTTGAAAAACACTTTTCGCACTTGTGTTGGTGCAGGAAACCACTTTTGCACTTGTATTGGTGTTGAAAAACCACTTTTCGCACTTTGTTAGTGTTGAAAAACCACTTTTCGCACTTGTGTTGGTGCAGGAAAACACTTTTGCACTTGTACTAGTGTGGAAAAACCACTTTTCGCACTTGTGTTAGTGTTGACAAACCACTTTTTGCACTTGTGTTAGTGTTGAAAAACCACTTTTCGCACTTGTGTTAGTGTTGAAAAACCACTTTTCGCACTTGTGTTCGTGCAGGAAACCACTTTTGCACTTGTATTAGTGTGGAAAAACCACTTTTCGCACTTGTGTTAGTGTTGAAAAACCCACTTTTCGCACTTGTGTTAGTGTTGAAAAACCACTTTTCGCACTTGTGTTAGTGTTGAAAAACCAGCTTTTCGCACTTGTGTTGGTGCAGGAAACCACTTTTGCACTTGTATTAGTGTGGAAAAAACACTTTTTGCACTTGTGATAGTGTTGAAAAACCACTTTTCGCCACTTGTGTTAGTGTTGAAAAACCACTTTTCGCACTTGTGTTAGTGTTGAAAAACCACTTTTCGCACTTGTGTTGGTGCAGGAAACCACTTTTGCACTTGTATTAGTGTGGAAAAACCACTTTTCGCACTTGTGTTAGTGTTGAAAAACCACTTTTCGCACTTGTGTTAGTGTTGAAAAACCACTTTTCGCACTTGTGTTAGTGTTGAAAAACCACTTTTCGCACTTGTGTTGGTGCAGGAAACCACTTTTGCACTTGCATTAGTGTGGAAAAACACTTTTCGCACTTGTGTTAGTGTTGAAAAACCACTTTTCGCACTTGTGTTAGTGTTGAAAAACCACTTTTCGCACTTGTGTTAGTGTTGAAAAACCACTTTTCGCACCTGTGTTGGTGCAGGAAACCACTTTTGTACTTGTATTAGTGTGGAAAAAACACTTTTTGCACTTGTGATAATGTTGAAAAACCACTTTTCGCACTTGGAATAGTGTTGAAAAACCACTTTTCGCACTTGTGTTAGTGTTGAAAAACCACTTTTCGCACTTGTGTTAGTGTTGAAAAACCACTTTTCGCACTTGTGTTAGTGTTGAAAAACCACTTTTCGCACCTGTGTTGGTGCAGGAAACCACTTTTGTACTTGTAATAGTGTCGGAAAAAAACACTTTTTGCACTTGTATTAGTGTGGAAAAAACACTTTTTGCACTTGGAATAGTGTTGAAAAACCACTTTTCGCACTTGTGTTAGTGTTGAAAAAACCACTTTTTTGTGTTAGTGTTGAAAAACCACTTTTCGCACTTGTGTTGGTGCAGGAAACTACTTTTGCACTTGTATTAGTGTGGAAAAAACCACTTTTCGCACTTGTGTTAGTGTTGAAAAACCACTTTTTGCACTTGTGTTAGTTTTGAAAAACCACTTTTCGCACTTGTGTTGGTGCAGGAAACCACTTTTGCACTTGTATTAGTGTGGAAAAAACACTTTTTGCACTTGTGATAGTGTTGAAAAACCCCTTTTCGCACTTGTGTTGGTGCAGGAAACCACTTTTGCACTTGTATTAGTGTGGCAAAATCACTTTTCGCACTTGTGTTAGTGTTGAAAAACCACTTTTCGCACTTGTGTTAGTGTTGTAAAACCACTTTTCGCACTTGTGTTGGTGCAGGAAACCACTTTTGCACTTGTATTGGTGTTGAAAAACCACTTTTCGCACTTGTGTTAGTGTTGAAAAACCACTTTTCGCACTTGTGTTGGTGCAGGAAACCACTTTTGCACTTGTATTAGTGTGGAAAAACCACTTTTCGCACTTGTGTTAGTGTTGACAAACCACTTTTCGCACTTGTGTTAGTGTTGAAAAACCACTTTTCGCACTTGTGTTAGTGTTGAAAAACCACTTTTCGCACTTGTGTTCGTGCAGGAAACCACTTTTGCACTTGTATTAGTGTGGAAAAACCACTTTTCGCACTTGTGTTAGTGTTGAAAAACCACTTTTCGCACTTGTGTTAGTGTTGAAAAACCACTTTTCGCACTTGTGTTAGTGTTGAAAAACCACTTTTCGCACTTGTGTTGGTGCAGGAAACCACTTTTGCACTTGTATTAGTGTGGAAAAAACACTTTTTGCACTTGTGATAGTGTTGAAAAACCACTTTTCGCACTTGTGTTAGTGTTGAAAAACCACTTTTCGCACTTGTGTTAGTGTTGAAAAACCACTTTTCGCACTTGTGTTGGTGCAGGAAACCACTTTTGCACTTGTATTAGTGTGGAAAAACCACTTTTCGCACTTGTGTTAGTGTTGAAAAACCACTTTTCGCACTTGTGTTAGTGTTGAAAAACCACTTTTCGCACTTGTGTTCGTGTTGAAAAACCACTTTTCGCACTTGTGTTGGTGCAGGAAACCACTTTTGCACTTGCATTAGTGTGGAAAAACCACTTTTCGCACTTGTGTTAGTGTTGAAAAACCACTTTTCGCACTTGTGTTAGTGTTGAAAAACCACTTTTCGCACCTGTGTTGGTGCAGGAAACCACTTTTGTACTTGTATTAGTGTGGAAAAAACACTTTTTGCACTTGTGATAATGTTGAAAAACCACTTTTCGCACTTGTGTTAGTGTTGAAAAACCACTTTTCGCACTTGTGTTGGTGCAGGAAACCACTTTTGCACTTGTATTAGTGTGGAAAAACCACTTTTCGCACTTGTGTTAGTGTTGATAAACCACTTTTCGCACTTGTGTTAGTGTTGAAAAACCACTTTTCACACTTGTGTTAGTGTTGAAAAACCACTTTTCGCACTTGTGTTGGTGCAGGAAACCACTTTTGCACTTGTATTAGTGTGGAAAAAACACTTTTTGCACTTGTGATAGTGTTGAAAAACCACTTTTCGCACTTGTGTTAGTGTTGAAAAACCACTTTTCGCACTTGTGTTAGTGTTGAAAAACCACTTTTTGCACTTGTGTTAGTGTTGAAAAACCACTTTTCGCACTTGTGTTGGTGCAGGAAACCACTTTTGCACTTGTATTAGTGTGGAAAAAACACTTTTTGCACTTGGAATAGTGTTGAAAAACCACTTTTCGCACTTGTGTTAGTGTTGAAAACCACTTTTCGCACTCGTGTTAGTGTTGAAAAACCACTTTTCGCACTTGTGTTGGTGCAGGAAACCACTTTTGCACTTGTATTAGTGTGGAAAGAGCACTTTTTGCACTTGTGATAGTGTTGAAAAACCACTTTTCGCACTTGTGTTAGTGTTGAAAAACCACTTTTCGCACTTGTGTTGGTGCAGGAAACCACTTTTGCACTTGTATTAGTGTGGAAAAAACACTTTTTGCACTTGGAATAGTGTTGAAAAACCACTTTTCGCACTTGTGTTAGTGTTGAAAAACCACTTTTCGCACTTGTGTTAGTGTTGAAAAACCACTTTTCGCACTTGTGTTGGTGCAGGAAACCACTTTTGCACTTGTATTAGTGTGGAAAAAACCACTTTTCGCACTTGTGTTAGTGTTGAAAAACCACTTTTTGCACTTGTGTTAGTTTTGAAAAACCACTTTTCGCACTTGTGTTGGTGCAGGAAACCACTTTTGCACTTGTATTAGTGTGGAAAAAACACTTTTTGCACTTGTGATAGTGTTGAAAAACCACTTTTCGCACTTGTGTTAGTGTTGAAAAACCCCTTTTCGCACTTGTGTTGGTGCAGGAAACCACTTTTGCACTTGTATTAGTGTGGCAAAATCACTTTTCGCACTTGTGTTAGTGTTGAAAAACCACTTTTCGCACTTGTGTTAGTGTTGTAAAACCACTTTTCGCACTTGTGTTGGTGCAGGAAACCACTTTTGCACTTGTATTGGTGTTGAAAAACCACTTTTCGCACTTGTGTTAGTGTTGAAAAACCACTTTTCGCACTTGTGTTGGTGCAGGAAACCACTTTTGCACTTGTATTAGTGTGGAAAAACCACTTTTCGCACTTGTGTTAGTGTTGACAAACCACTTTTCGCACTTGTGTTAGTGTTGAAAAACCACTTTTCGCACTTGTGTTAGTGTTGAAAAACCACTTTTCGCACTTGTGTTCGTGCAGGAAACCACTTTTGCACTTGTATTAGTGTGGAAAAACCACTTTTCGCACTTGTGTTAGTGTTGAAAAACCACTTTTCGCACTTGTGCTAGTGTTGAAAAACCACTTTTCGCACTTGTGTTAGTGTTGAAAAACCACTTTTCGCACTTGTGTTGGTGCAGGAAACCACTTTTGCACTTGTATTAGTGTGGAAAAAACACTTTTTGCACTTGTGATAGTGTTGAAAAACCACTTTTCGCACTTGTGTTAGTGTTGAAAAACCACTTTTCGCACTTGTGTTAGTGTTGAAAAACCACTTTTCGCACTTGTGTTGGTGCAGGAAACCACTTTTGCACTTGTATTAGTGTGGAAAAACCACTTTTCGCACTTGTGTTAGTGTTGAAAAACCACTTTTCGCACTTGTGTTAGTGTTGAAAAACCACTTTTCGCACTTGTGTTCGTGTTGAAAAACCACTTTTCGCACTTGTGTTGGTGCAGGAAACCACTTTTGCACTTGCATTAGTGTGGAAAAACCACTTTTCGCACTTGTGTTAGTGTTGAAAAACCACTTTTCGCACTTGTGTTAGTGTTGAAAAACCACTTTTCGCACCTGTGTTGGTGCAGGAAACCACTTTTGTACTTGTATTAGTGTGGAAAAAACACTTTTTGCACTTGTGATAATGATGAAAAACCACTTTTCGCACTTGTGTTAGTGTTGAAAAACCACTTTTCGCACTTGTGTTGGTGCAGGAAACCACTTTTGCACTTGTATTAGTGTGGAAAAACCACTTTTCGCACTTGTGTTAGTGTTGATAAACCACTTTTCGCACTTGTGTTAGTGTTGAAAAACCACTTTTCACACTTGTGTTAGTGTTGAAAAACCACTTTTCGCACTTGTGTTGGTGCAGGAAACCACTTTTGCACTTGTATTAGTGTGGAAAAAACACTTTTTGCACTTGTGATAGTGTTGAAAAACCACTTTTCGCACTTGTGTTAGTGTTGAAAAACCACTTTTCGCACTTGTGTTAGTGTTGAAAAACCACTTTTTGCACTTGTGTTAGTGTTGAAAAACCACTTTTCGCACTTGTGTTGGTGCAGGAAACCACTTTTGCACTTGTATTAGTGTGGAAAAAACACTTTTTGCACTTGGAATAGTGTTGAAAAACCACTTTTCGCACTTGTGTTAGTGTTGAAAACCACTTTTCGCACTCGTGTTAGTGTTGAAAAACCACTTTTCGCACTTGTGTTGGTGCAGGAAACCACTTTTGCACTTGTATTAGTGTGGAAAGAGCACTTTTTGCACTTGTGATAGTGTTGAAAAACCACTTTTCG
Source organism: Myxine glutinosa (assembly GCF_964187855.1). Lineage (NCBI taxonomy): Eukaryota > Metazoa > Chordata > Myxini > Myxiniformes > Myxinidae > Myxine > Myxine glutinosa. Next base: position 56,725 of record NW_027616890.1, on the reverse strand, counting down.
CACTTGTGTTAGTGTTGAAAAACCACTTTTCGCACTTGTGTTGGTGCAGGAAACCACTTTTGCACTTGTATTAGTGTGGAAAACCACTTTTCGCACTTGTGTTAGTGTTGAAAAACCACTTTTTGCACTTGTGTTAGTGTTGAAAAACCACTTTTCGCACTTGTGTTGGTGCAGGAAACCACTTTTGCACTTGTATTAGTGTGGAAAAAACACTTTTTGCACTTGTGATAGTGTTGAAAAACCACTTTTCGCACTTGTGTTAGTGTTGAAAAACCCCTTTTCGCACTTGTGTGGTGCAGGAAACCACTTTTGCACTTGTATTAGTGTGGCAAAATCACTTTTCGCACTTGTGTTAGTGTTGAAAAACCACTTTTCGCACTTGTGTTAGTGTTGAAAAACCACTTTTCGCACTTGTGTTGGTGCAGGAAACCACTTTTGCACTTGTATTGGTGTTGAAAAACCACTTTTCGCACTTTGTTAGTGTTGAAAAACCACTTTTCGCACTTGTGTTGGTGCAGGAAAACACTTTTGCACTTGTACTAGTGTGGAAAAACCACTTTTCGCACTTGTGTTAGTGTTGACAAACCACTTTTTGCACTTGTGTTAGTGTTGAAAAACCACTTTTCGCACTTGTGTTAGTGTTGAAAAAACCACTTTTCGCACTTGTGTTCGTGCAGGAAACCACTTTTGCACTTGTATTAGTGTGGAAAAACCACTTTTCGCACTTGTGTTAGTGTTGAAAAACCACTTTTCGCACTTGTGTTAGTGTTGAAAAACCACTTTTCGCACTTGTGTTAGTGTTGAAAAACCACTTTTCGCACTTGTGTTGGTGCAGGAAACCACTTTTGCACTTTGTATTAGTGTGGAAAAAACACTTTTTGCACTTGTGATAGTGTTGAAAAACCACTTTTCGCACTTGTGTTAGTGTTGAAAAACCACTTTTCGCACTTGTGTTAGTGTTGAAAAACCACTTTTCGCACTTGTGTTGGTGCAGGAAACCACTTTTGCACTTGTATTAGTGTGGAAAAACCACTTTTCGCACTTGTGTTAGTGTTGAAAAACCACTTTTCGCACTTGTGTTAGTGTTGAAAAACCACTTTTCGCACTTGTGTTAGTGTTGAAAAACCACTTTTCGCACTTGTGTTGGTGCAGGAAACCACTTTTGCACTTGCATTAGTGTGGAAAAACCACTTTTCGCACTTGTGTTAGTGTTGAAAAACCACTTTTCGCACTTGTGTTAGTGTTGAAAAACCACTTTTCGCACTTGTGTTAGTGTTGAAAAACCACTTTTCGCACCTGTGTTGGTGCAGGAAACCACTTTTGTACTTGTATTAGTGTGGAAAAAACACTTTTTGCACTTGTGATAATGTTGAAAAACCACTTTTCGCACTTGGAATAGTGTTGAAAAACCACTTTTCGCACTTGTGTTAGTGTTGAAAAACCACTTTTCGCACTTGTGTTAGTGTTGAAAAACCACTTTTCGCACTTGTGTTAGTGTTGAAAAACCACTTTTCGCACCTGTGTTGGTGCAGGAAACCACTTTTTGTACTTGTATTAGTGTGGAAAAAACACTTTTTGCACTTGTATTAGTGTGGAAAAAACACTTTTTGCACTTGGAATAGTGTTGAAAAACCACTTTTCGCACTTGTGTTAGTGTTGAAAAACCACTTTTCGCACTTGTGTTAGTGTTGAAAAACCACTTTTCGCACTTGTGTTGGTGCAGGAAACCACTTTTGCACTTGTATTAGTGTGGAAAAAACCACTTTTCGCACTTGTGTTAGTGTTGAAAAACCACTTTTTGCACTTGTGTTAGTTTTGAAAAACCACTTTTCGCACTTGTGTTGGTGCAGGAAACCACTTTTGCACTTGTATTAGTGTGGAAAAAACACTTTTTGCACTTGTGATAGTGTTGAAAAACCACTTTTCGCACTTGTGTTAGTGTTGAAAAACCCCTTTTCGCACTTGTGTTGGTGCAGGAAACCACTTTTGCACTTGTATTAGTGTGGCAAAATCACTTTTCGCACTTGTGTTAGTGTTGAAAAACCACTTTTCGCACTTGTGTTAGTGTTGTAAAACCACTTTTCGCACTTGTGTTGGTGCAGGAAACCACTTTTGCACTTGTATTGGTGTTGAAAAACCACTTTTCGCACTTGTGTTAGTGTTGAAAAACCACTTTTCGCACTTGTGTTGGTGCAGGAAACCACTTTTGCACTTGTATTAGTGTGGAAAAACCACTTTTCGCACTTGTGTTAGTGTTGACAAACCACTTTTCGCACTTGTGTTAGTGTTGAAAAACCACTTTTCGCACTTGTGTTAGTGTTGAAAAACCACTTTTCGCACTTGTGTTCGTGCAGGAAACCACTTTTGCACTTGTATTAGTGTGGAAAAACCACTTTTCGCACTTGTGTTAGTGTTGAAAAACCACTTTTCGCACTTGTGTTAGTGTTGAAAAACCACTTTTCGCACTTGTGTTAGTGTTGAAAAACCACTTTTCGCACTTGTGTTGGTGCAGGAAACCACTTTTGCACTTGTATTAGTGTGGAAAAAACACTTTTTGCACTTGTGATAGTGTTGAAAAACCACTTTTCGCACTTGTGTTAGTGTTGAAAAACCACTTTTCGCACTTGTGTTAGTGTTGAAAAACCACTTTTCGCACTTGTGTTGGTGCAGGAAACCACTTTTGCACTTGTATTAGTGTGGAAAAACCACTTTTCGCACTTGTGTTAGTGTTGAAAAACCACTTTTCGCACTTGTGTTAGTGTTGAAAAACCACTTTTCGCACTTGTGTTCGTGTTGAAAAACCACTTTTCGCACTTGTGTTGGTGCAGGAAACCACTTTTGCACTTGCATTAGTGTGGAAAAACCACTTTTCGCACTTGTGTTAGTGTTGAAAAACCACTTTTCGCACTTGTGTTAGTGTTGAAAAACCACTTTTCGCACCTGTGTTGGTGCAGGAAACCACTTTTGTACTTGTATTAGTGTGGAAAAAACACTTTTTGCACTTGTGATAATGTTGAAAAACCACTTTTCGCACTTGTGTTAGTGTTGAAAAACCACTTTTCGCACTTGTGTTGGTGCAGGAAACCACTTTTGCACTTGTATTAGTGTGGAAAAACCACTTTTCGCACTTGTGTTAGTGTTGATAAACCACTTTTCGCACTTGTGTTAGTGTTGAAAAACCACTTTTCACACTTGTGTTAGTGTTGAAAAACCACTTTTCGCACTTGTGTTGGTGCAGGAAACCACTTTTGCACTTGTATTAGTGTGGAAAAAACACTTTTTGCACTTGTGATAGTGTTGAAAAACCACTTTTCGCACTTGTGTTAGTGTTGAAAAACCACTTTTCGCACTTGTGTTAGTGTTGAAAAACCACTTTTTGCACTTGTGTTAGTGTTGAAAAACCACTTTTCGCACTTGTGTTGGTGCAGGAAACCACTTTTGCACTTGTATTAGTGTGGAAAAAACACTTTTTGCACTTGGAATAGTGTTGAAAAACCACTTTTCGCACTTGTGTTAGTGTTGAAAACCACTTTTCGCACTCGTGTTAGTGTTGAAAAACCACTTTTCGCACTTGTGTTGGTGCAGGAAACCACTTTTGCACTTGTATTAGTGTGGAAAGAGCACTTTTTGCACTTGTGATAGTGTTGAAAAACCACTTTTCGCACTTGTGTTAGTGTTGAAAAACCACTTTTCGCACTTGTGTTGGTGCAGGAAACCACTTTTGCACTTGTATTAGTGTGGAAAACCACTTTTCGCACTTGTGTTAGTGTTGAAAAACCACTTTTTGCACTTGTGTTAGTGTTGAAAAACCACTTTTCGCACTTGTGTTGGTGCAGGAAACCACTTTTGCACTTGTATTAGTGTGGAAAAAACACTTTTTGCACTTGTGATAGTGTTGAAAAACCACTTTTCGCACTTGTGTTAGTGTTGAAAAACCCCTTTTCGCACTTGTGTTGGTGCAGGAAACCACTTTTGCACTTGTATTAGTGTGGCAAAATCACTTTTCGCACTTGTGTTAGTGTTGAAAAACCACTTTTCGCACTTGTGTTAGTGTTGAAAAACCACTTTTCGCACTTGTGTTGGTGCAGGAAACCACTTTTGCACTTGTATTGGTGTTGAAAAACCACTTTTCGCACTTTGTTAGTGTTGAAAAACCACTTTTCGCACTTGTGTTGGTGCAGGAAAACACTTTTGCACTTGTACTAGTGTGGAAAAACCACTTTTCGCACTTGTGTTAGTGTTGACAAACCACTTTTTGCACTTGTGTTAGTGTTGAAAAACCACTTTTCGCACTTGTGTTAGTGTTGAAAAACCACTTTTCGCACTTGTGTTCGTGCAGGAAACCACTTTTGCACTTGTATTAGTGTGGAAAAACCACTTTTCGCACTTGTGTTAGTGTTGAAAAACCACTTTTCGCACTTGTGTTAGTGTTGAAAAACCACTTTTCGCACTTGTGTTAGTGTTGAAAAACCACTTTTCGCACTTGTGTTGGTGCAGGAAACCACTTTTGCACTTGTATTAGTGTGGAAAAAACACTTTTTGCACTTGTGATAGTGTTGAAAAACCACTTTTCGCACTTGTGTTAGTGTTGAAAAACCACTTTTCGCACTTGTGTTAGTGTTGAAAAACCACTTTTCGCACTTGTGTTGGTGCAGGAAACCACTTTTGCACTTGTATTAGTGTGGAAAAACCACTTTTCGCACTTGTGTTAGTGTTGAAAAACCACTTTTCGCACTTGTGTTAGTGTTGAAAAACCACTTTTCGCACTTGTGTTAGTGTTGAAAAACCACTTTTCGCACTTGTGTTGGTGCAGGAAACCACTTTTGCACTTGCATTAGTGTGGAAAAACCACTTTTCGCACTTGTGTTAGTGTTGAAAAACCACTTTTCGCACTTGTGTTAGTGTTGAAAAACCACTTTTCGCACTTGTGTTAGTGTTGAAAAACCACTTTTCGCACCTGTGTTGGTGCAGGAAACCACTTTTGTACTTGTATTAGTGTGGAAAAAACACTTTTTGCACTTGTGATAATGTTGAAAAACCACTTTTCGCACTTGTGTTAGTGTTGAAAAACCACTTTTCGCACTTGTGTTGGTGCAGGAAACCACTTTTGCACTTGTATTAGTGTGGAAAAACCACTTTTCGCACTTGTGTTAGTGTTGAAAAACCACTTTTCGCACTTGTGTTAGTGTTGAAAAACCACTTTTCACACTTGTGTTATTGTTGAAAAACCACTTTTCGCACTTGTGTTGGTGCAGGAAACCACTTTTGCACTTGTATTAGTGTGGAAAAAACACTTTTTGCACTTGTGATAGTGTTGAAAAACCACTTTTCGCACTTGTGTTAGTGTTGAAAAACCACTTTTCGCACTTGTGTTAGTGTTGAAAAACCACTTTTTGCACTTGTGTTAGTGTTGAAAAACCACTTTTCGCACTTGTGTTGGTGCAGGAAACCACTTTTGCACTTGTATTAGTGTGGAAAAAACACTTTTTGCACTTGTGATAGTGTTGAAAAACCACTTTTCGAACTTGTGTTAGTGTTGAAAAACCACTTTTCGCACTTGTGTTGGTGCAGGAAACCACTTTTGCACTTGTATTAGTGTGGAAAAAACACTTTTTGCACTTGTGATAGTGTTGAAAAACAACTTTTTGCACTTGTGTTATTGTTGAAAAACCACTTTTCGCACTTGTGTTGGTGTTGAAAAACCACTTTTCGCATTTGTGTTGGTGCAGGAAACCACTTTTGCACTTGTATTAGTGTGGAAAAAACACTTTTTGCACTTGTGATAGTGTTGAAAAACCACTTTTCGCACTTGTGTTAGTGTTGAAAAACCACTTTTCGCACTTGTGTTAGTGTTGAAAAACCACTTTTTGCACTTGTGTTGGTGAAGGAAACCACTTTTGCACTTGTATTGGTGTGGAAAAAACACTTTTTGCAGTTGTGATAGTGTTGAAAAACCACTTTTCGCACTTGTGTTAGTGTTGAAAAACCACTTTTCACACTTGTGTTAGTGTTGAAAAACCACTTTTCGCACTTGTGTTGGTGCAGGAAACCACTTTTGCACTTGTATTAGTGTGGAAAAACCACTATTCGCACTTGTGTTAGTGTTGAAAAACCACTTTTCGCACTTGTGTTAGTGTTGAAAAACCACCTTTCGCACTTGTGTTGGTGCAGGAAACCACTTTTGCACTTGTATTAGTGTGGAAAAAACACTTTTTGCACTTGTGATAGTGTTGAAAAACCACTTTTCGCACTTGTGTTAGTGTTGAAAAACCACTTTTCGCACTTGTGTTAGTGTTGAAAAACCACTTTTCGCATTTGTGTTGGTGCAGGAAACCACTTTTGCACTTGTATTAGTGTGGAAAAAACACTTTTTGCACTTGTGATAGTGTTGAAAAACCACTTTTCGCACTTGCGTTAGTGTTGAAAAAACACTTTTCGCACTTGTGTTGGTGCAGGAAACCACTTTTGCACTTGTATTAGTGTGGAAAAACCACTTTTTGCACTTGTGTTAGTGTTGAAAAAACACTTTTCGCACTTGTGTTGGTGCAGGAAACCACTTTTGCACTTGTATTAGTGTGGAAAAACCACTTTTCGCACTTGTGTTAGTGTTGAAAAACCACTTTTTGCACTTGTGTTGGTGCAGGAAACCACTTTTGCACTTGTATTGGTGTGGAATAAACACTTTTTATACTTGTGTTAGTGTTGAAAAACCACTTTTCGCACTTGTGTTAGTGTTGAAAAACCACTTTTCGCACTTGTGTTAGTGTTGAAAAACCACTTTTCGCACTTGTGTTGGTGCAGGAAACCACTTTTGCACTTGTATTAGTGTGGAAAAACCACTTTTCGCACTTGTGTTAGTGTTGAAAAACCACTTTTTGCACTTGTGTTGGTGCAGGAAACCACTTTTGCACTTGTATTGGTGTGGAAAAAACACTTTTTGCACTTGTGTTAGTGTTGAAAAACCACTTTTCGCACTTGTGTTAGTGTTGAAAAACCACTTTTCGCACTTGTGTTAGTGTTGAAAAACCACTTTTCGCACTTGTGTTGGTGCAGGAAACCACTTTTGCACTTGTATTAGTGTGGAAAAACCACTTTTCGCACTTGTGTTAGTGTTGAAAAACCACTTTTCGCACTTGTGTTAGTGTTGAAAAACCACTTTTCGCACTTGTGTTGGTGCAGGAAACCACTTTTGCACTTGTATTAGTGTGGAAAAAACACTTTTTGCACTTGGAATAGTGTTGAAAAACCACGTTTCGCACTTGTGTTAGTGTTGAAAAACCAATTTTCGCACTGTGTTAGTGTTGAAAAACCACTTTTCGCACTTGTGTTGGTGCAGGAAACCACTTTTGCACTTGTATTAGTGTGGAAAAAGCACTTTTTGCACTTGTGATAGTGTTGAAAAACCACTTTTCGCACTTGTGTTAGTGTTGAAAAACCACTTTTCGCACGTGTGTTGGTGCAGGACACCACTTTTGAACTTGTATTAGTGTGGAAAAACCACTTTTCGCACTTGTGTTAGTGTTGAAAAACCACTTTTTGCACTTGTGTTAGTGTTGAAAAACCACTTTTCGCACTTGTGTTGGTGCAGGAAACCACTTTTGTACTTGTATTAGTGTGGAAAAAACACTTTTTGCACTTGTGATAGTGTTGAAAAACCACTTTTCGCACTTGTGTTATTGTTGAAAAAACACTTTTCGCACTTGTGTTGGTGCAGGAAACCACTTTTGCACTTGTATTAGTGTGGAAAAACCACTTTTTGCACTTGTGTTAGTGTTGAAAAAACACTTTTCGCACTTGTGTTGGTGCAGGAAACCACTTTTGCACTTGTATTAGTGTGGAAAAACCACTTTTCGCACTTGTGTTAGTGTTGAAAAACCACTTTTTGCACTTGTGTTGGTGCAGGAAACCACTTTTGCACTTGTATTGGTGTGGAAAAAACACTTTTTATACTTGTGTTAGTGTTGAAAAACCACTTTTCGCACTTGTGTTAGTGTTGAAAAACCACTTTTCGCACTTGTGTTAGTGTTGAAAAACCACTTTTCGCACTTGTGTTGGTGCAGGAAACCACTTTTGCACTTGTATTAGTGTGGAAAAACCACTTTTCGCACTTGTGTTAGTGTTGAAAAACCACTTTTTGCACTTGTGTTGGTGCAGGAAACCACTTTTGCACTTGTATTGGTGTAGAAAAAACACTTTTTGCACTTGTGTTAGTGTTGAAAAACCACTTTTCGCACTTGTGTTAGTGTTGAAAAACCACTTTTCGCACTTGTGTTAGTGTTGAAAAACCACTTTTCGCACTTGTGTTGGTGCAGGAAACCACTTTTGCACTTGTATTAGTGTGGAAAAACCACTTTTCGCACTTGTGTTAGTGTTGAAAAACCACTTTTCGCACTTGTGTTAGTGTTGAAAAACCACTTTTCGCACTTGTGTTGGTGCAGGAAACCACTTTTGCACTTGTATTAGTGTGGAAAAAACACTTTTTGCACTTGGAATAGTGTTGAAAAACCACTTTTCGCACTTGTGTTAGTGTTGAAAAACCAATTTTCGCACTTGTGTTAGTGTTGAAAAACCACTTTTCGCACTTGTGTTGGTGCAGGAAACCACTTTTGCACTTGTATTAGTGTGGAAAAAGCACTTTTTGCACTTGTGATAGTGTTGAAAAACCACTTTTCGCACTTGTGTTAGTGTTGAAAAACCACTTTTCGCACGTGTGTTGGTGCAGGACACCACTTTTGAACTTGTATTAGTGTGGAAAAACCACTTTTCGCACTTGTGTTAGTGTTGAAAAACCACTTTTTGCACTTGTGTTAGTGTTGAAAAACCACTTTTCGCACTTGTGTTGGTGCAGGAAACCACTTTTGTACTTGTATTAGTGTGGAAAAAACACTTTTTGCACTTGTGATAGTGTTGAAAAACCACTTTTCGCACTTGTGTTAGTGTTGAAAAACCCCTTTTCGCACTTGTGTTGGTGCAGGAAACCACTTTTGCACTTGTATTAGTGTGGCAAAATCACTTTTCGCACTTGTGTTAGTGTTGAAAAACCACTTTTCGCACTTGTGTTAGTGTTGAAAAACCACTTTTCGCACTTGTGTTGGTGCAGGAAACCACTTTTGCACTTGCATTAGTGTGGAAAAACCACTTTTCGCACTTGTGTTAGTGTTGAAAAACCACTTTTCGCACTTGTGTTAGTGTTGAAAAACCACTTTTCGCACTTGTGTTAGTGTTGAAAAACCACTTTTCGCACCTGTGTTGGTGCAGGAAACCACTTTTGTACTTGTATTAGTGTGGAAAAAACACTTTTTGCACTTGTGATAATGTTGAAAAACCACTTTTCGCACTTGTGTTAGTGTTGAAAAACCACTTTTCGCACTTGTGTTGGTGCAGGAAACCACTTTTGCACTTGTATTAGTGTGGAAAAACCACTTTTCGCACTTGTGTTAGTGTTGAAAAACCACTTTTCGCACTTGTGTTAGTGTTGAAAAACCACTTTTCACACTTGTGTTATTGTTGAAAAACCACTTTTCGCACTTGTGTTGGTGCAGGAAACCACTTTTGCACTTGTATTAGTGTGGAAAAAACACTTTTTGCACTTGTGATAGTGTTGAAAAACCACTTTTCGCACTTGTGTTAGTGTTGAAAAACCACTTTTCGCACTTGTGTTAGTGTTGAAAAACCACTTTTTGCACTTGTGTTAGTGTTGAAAAACCACTTTTCGCACTTGTGTTGGTGCAGGAAACCACTTTTGCACTTGTATTAGTGTGGAAAAAACACTTTTTGCACTTGTGATAGTGTTGAAAAACCACTTTTCGAACTTGTGTTAGTGTTGAAAAACCACTTTTCGCACTTGTGTTGGTGCAGGAAACCACTTTTGCACTTGTATTAGTGTGGAAAAAACACTTTTTGCACTTGTGATAGTGTTGAAAAACAACTTTTTGCACTTGTGTTATTGTTGAAAAACCACTTTTCGCACTTGTGTTGGTGTTGAAAAACCACTTTTCGCATTTGTGTTGGTGCAGGAAACCACTTTTGCACTTGTATTAGTGTGGAAAAAACACTTTTTGCACTTGTGATAGTGTTGAAAAACCACTTTTCGCTCTTGTGTTAGTGTTGAAAAACCACTTTTCGCACTTGTGTTAGTGTTGAAAAACCACTTTTTGCACTTGTGTTGGTGAAGGAAACCACTTTTGCACTTGTATTGGTGTGGAAAAAACACTTTTTGCAGTTGTGATAGTGTTGAAAAACCACTTTTCGCACTTGTGTTAGTGTTGAAAAACCACTTTTCACACTTGTGTTAGTGTTGAAAAACCACTTTTCGCACTTGTGTTGGTGCAGGAAACCACTTTTGCACTTGTATTAGTGTGGAAAAACCACTATTCGCACTTGTGTTAGTGTTGAAAAACCACTTTTCGCACTTGTGTTAGTGTTGAAAAACCACCTTTCGCACTTGTGTTGGTGCAGGAAACCACTTTTGCACTTGTATTAGTGTGGAAAAAACACTTTTTGCACTTGTGATAGTGTTGAAAAACCACTTTTCGCACTTGTGTTAGTGTTGAAAAACCACTTTTCGCACTTGTGTTAGTGTTGAAAAACCACTTTTCGCATTTGTGTTGGTGCAGGAAACTACTTTTGCACTTGTATTAGTGTGGAAAAAACACTTTTTGCACTTGTGATAGTGTTGAAAAACCACTTTTCGCACTTGCGTTAGTGTTGAAAAAACACTTTTCGCACTTGTGTTGGTGCAGGAAACCACTTTTGCACTTGTATTAGTGTGGAAAAACCACTTTTTGCACTTGTGTTAGTGTTGAAAAAACACTTTTCGCACTTGTGTTGGTGCAGGAAACCACTTTTGCACTTGTATTAGTGTGGAAAAACCACTTTTCGCACTTGTGTTAGTGTTGAAAAACCACTTTTTGCACTTGTGTTGGTGCAGGAAACCACTTTTGCACTTGTATTGGTGTGGAAAAAACACTTTTTATACTTGTGTTAGTGTTGAAAAACCACTTTTCGCACTTGTGTTAGTGTTGAAAATCCACTTTTCGCACTTTTGTTAGTGTTGAAAAACCACTTTTCGCACTTGTGTTGGTGCAGGAAACCACTTTTGCACTTGTATTAGTGTGGAAAAACCACTTTTCGCACTTGTGTTAGTGTTGAAAAACCACTTTTTGCACTTGTGTTGGTGCAGGAAACCACTTTTGCACTTGTATTGGTGTGGAAAAAACACTTTTTGCACTTGTGTTAGTGTTGAAAAACCACTTTTCGCACTTGTGTTAGTGTTGAAAAACCACTTTTCGCACTTGTGTTAGTGTTGAAAAACCACTTTTCGCACTTGTGTTGGTGCAGGAAACCACTTTTGCACTTGTATTAGTGTGGAAAAACCACTTTTCGCACTTGTGTTAGTGTTGAAAAACCACTTTTCGCACTTGTGTTAGTGTTGAAAAACCACTTTTCGCACCTGTGTTGGTGCAGGAAACCACTTTTGTACTTGTATTAGTGTGGAAAAAACACTTTTTGCACTTGTGATAATGTTGAAAAACCACTTTTCGCACTTGTGTTAGTGTTGAAAAACCACTTTTCGCACTTGTGTTGGTGCAGGAAACCACTTTTGCACTTGTATTAGTGTGGAAAAACCACTTTTCGCACTTGTGTTAGTGTTGAAAAACCACTTTTCGCACTTGTGTTAGTGTTGAAAAACCACTTTTCACACTTGTGTTATTGTTGAAAAACCACTTTTCGCACTTGTGTTGGTGCAGGAAACCACTTTTGCACTTGTATTAGTGTGGAAAAAACACTTTTTGCACTTGTGATAGTGTTGAAAAACCACTTTTCGCACTTGTGTTAGTGTTGAAAAACCACTTTTCGCACTTGTGTTAGTGTTGAAAAACCACTTTTTGCACTTGTGTTAGTGTTGAAAAACCACTTTTCGCACTTGTGTTGGTGCAGGAAACCACTTTTGCACTTGTATTAGTGTGGAAAAAACACTTTTTGCACTTGTGATAGTGTTGAAAAACCACTTTTCGAACTTGTGTTAGTGTTGAAAAACCACTTTTCGCACTTGTGTTGGTGCAGGAAACCACTTTTGCACTTGTATTAGTGTGGAAAAAACACTTTTTGCACTTGTGATAGTGTTGAAAAACAACTTTTTGCACTTGTGTTATTGTTGAAAAACCACTTTTCGCACTTGTGTTGGTGTTGAAAAACCACTTTTCGCATTTGTGTTGGTGCAGGAAACCACTTTTGCACTTGTATTAGTGTGGAAAAAACACTTTTTGCACTTGTGATAGTGTTGAAAAACCACTTTTCGCTCTTGTGTTAGTGTTGAAAAACCACTTTTCGCACTTGTGTTAGTGTTGAAAAACCACTTTTTGCACTTGTGTTGGTGAAGGAAACCACTTTTGCACTTGTATTGGTGTGGAAAAAACACTTTTTGCAGTTGTGATAGTGTTGAAAAACCACTTTTCGCACTTGTGTTAGTGTTGAAAAACCACTTTTCACACTTGTGTTAGTGTTGAAAAACCACTTTTCGCACTTGTGTTGGTGCAGGAAACCACTTTTGCACTTGTATTAGTGTGGAAAAACCACTATTCGCACTTGTGTTAGTGTTGAAAAACCACTTTTCGCACTTGTGTTAGTGTTGAAAAACCACCTTTCGCACTTGTGTTGGTGCAGGAAACCACTTTTGCACTTGTATTATTAGTGTGGAAAAAACACTTTTTGCACTTGTGATAGTGTTGAAAAACCACTTTTCGCACTTGTGTTAGTGTTGAAAAACCACTTTTCGCACTTGTGTTAGTGTTGAAAAACCACTTTTCGCATTTGTGTTGGTGCAGGAAACTACTTTTGCACTTGTATTAGTGTGGAAAAAACACTTTTTGCACTTGTGATAGTGTTGAAAAACCACTTTTCGCACTTGCGTTAGTGTTGAAAAAACACTTTTCGCACTTGTGTTGGTGCAGGAAACCACTTTTGCACTTGTATTAGTGTGGAAAAACCACTTTTTGCACTTGTGTTAGTGTTGAAAAAACACTTTTCGCACTTGTGTTGGTGCAGGAAACCACTTTTGCACTTGTATTAGTGTGGAAAAACCACTTTTCGCACTTGTGTTAGTGTTGAAAAACCACTTTTTGCACTTGTGTTGGTGCAGGAAACCACTTTTGCACTTGTATTGGTGTGGAAAAAACACTTTTTATACTTGTGTTAGTGTTGAAAAACCACTTTTCGCACTTGTGTTAGTGTTGAAAAACCACTTTTCGCACTTTTGTTAGTGTTGAAAAACCACTTTTCGCACTTGTGTTGGTGCAGGAAACCACTTTTGCACTTGTATTAGTGTGGAAAAACCACTTTTCGCACTTGTGTTAGTGTTGAAAAACCACTTTTTGCACTTGTGTTGGTGCAGGAAACCACTTTTGCACTTGTATTGGTGTGGAAAAAACACTTTTTGCACTTGTGTTAGTGTTGAAAAACCACTTTTCGCACTTGTGTTAGTGTTGAAAAACCACTTTTCGCACTTGTGTTAGTGTTGAAAAACCACTTTTCGCACTTGTGTTGGTGCAGGAAACCACTTTTGCACTTGTATTAGTGTGGAAAAACCACTTTTCGCACTTGTGTTAGTGTTGAAAAACCACTTTTCGCACTTGTGTTAGTGTTGAAAAACCACTTTTCGCACTTGTGTTGGTGCAGGAAACCACTTTTGCACTTGTATTAGTGTGGAAAAAACACTTTTTGCACTTGGAATAGTGTTGAAAAACCACTTTTCGCACTTGTGTTGGTGCAGGAAACCACTTTTGCACTTGTATTAGTGTGGAAAAAGCACTTTTTGCACTTGTGATAGTGTTGAAAAACCACTTTTCGCACTTGTGTTAGTGTTGAAAAACCACTTTTCGCACGTGTGTTGGTGCAGGACACCACTTTTGAACTTGTATTAGTGTGGAAAAACCACTTTTCGCACTTGTGTTAGTGTTGAAAAACCACTTTTTGCACTTGTGTTAGTGTTGAAAAACCACTTTTCGCACTTGTGTTGGTGCAGGAAACCACTTTTGTACTTGTATTAGTGTGGAAAAAACACTTTTTGCACTTGTGATAGTGTTGAAAAACCACTTTTCGCACTTGTGTTAGTGTTGAAAAACCCCTTTTCGCACTTGTGTTGGTGCAGGAAACCACTTTTGCACTTGTATTAGTGTGGCAAAATCACTTTTCGCACTTGTGTTAGTGTTGAAAAACCACTTTTCGCACTTGTGTTAGTGTTGAAAAACCACTTTTCGCACTTGTGTTGGTGCAGGAAACCACTTTTGCACTTGTATTGGTGTTGAAAAACCACTTTTCGCACTTGTGTTAGTGTTGAAAAACCACTTTTCGCACTTGTGTTGGTGCAGGAAACCACTTTTGCACTTGTATTAGTGTGGAAAAACCACTTTTCGCACTTGTGTTAGTGTTGACAAACCACTTTTCGCACTTGTGTTAGTGTTGAAAAACCACTTTTCGCACTTGTGTTAGTGTTGAAAAACCACTTTTCGCACTTTCGTTGGTGCAGGAAACCACTTTTGCACTTGTATTAGTGTGGAAAAACCACTTTTCGCACTTGTGTTAGTGTTGAAAAACCACTTTTCGCACTTGTGTTAGTGTTGAAAAACCACTTTTCGCACTTGTGTTAGTGTTGAAAAACCACTTTTCGCACTTGTGTTGGTGCAGGAAACCACTTTTGCACTTGTATTAGTGTGGAAAAAACACTTTTTGCACTTGTGATAGTGTTGAAAAACCACTTTTCGCACTTGTGTTAGTGTTGAAAAACCACTTTTCGCACTTGTGTTAGTGTTGAAAAACCACTTTTCGCACTTGTGTTGGTGCAGGAAACCACTTTTGCACTTGTATTAGTGTGGAAAAACCACTTTTCGCACTTGTGTTAGTGTTGAAAAACCACTTTTCGCACTTGTGTTAGTGTTGAAAAACCACTTTTCGCACTTGTGTTAGTGTTGAAAAACCACTTTTCGCACTTGTGTTGGTGCAGGAAAACCACTTTTGCACTTGCATTAGTGTGTAAAAAACCACTTTTCGCACTTGTGTTAGTGTTGAAAAACCACTTTTCGCACTTGTGTTAGTGTTGAAAAACCACTTTTCGCACTTGTGTTGGTGCAGGAAACCACTTTTGTACTTGTATCAGCGTGGAAAAAACACTTTTTGCACTTGTGATAATGTTGAAAAACTACTTTTCGCACTTGTGTTAGTGTTGAAAAACCACTTTTCGCACTTGTGTTAGTGTTGAAAAACCACTTTTCGCACTTGTGTTAGTGTTGAAAACCCACTTTTTGCACTTGTGTTAGTGTTGAAAAACCACTTTTCGCACTTGTGTTGGTGCAGGAAACCACTTTTGCACTTGTATTAGTGTGGAAAAAACACTTTTTGCACTTGTGATAGTTGAAAAACCACTTTTCGCACTTGTGTTAGTGTTGAAAAACCACTTTTCGCACTTGTGTTGGTGCAGGAAACCACTTTTGCACTTGTATTAGTGTGGAAAAAAACACTTTTTGCACTTGTGATAGTGTTGAAAAACCACTTTTCGCACTTGTGTTAGTGTTGAAAAACCACTTTTCGCACTTGTGTTAGTGTTGAAAAACCACTTTTCGCATTTGTGTTGGTGCAGGAAACCACTTTTGCACTTGTATTAGTGTGGAAAAAACACTTTTTCCACTTGTGATAGTGTTGAAAAACCACTTTTCGCACTTGTGTTAGTGTTGAAAAACCACTTTTCGCACTTGTGTTAGTGTTGAAAAACCACTTTTCGCACTTGTGTTAGTGTTGAAAAACCACTTTTTGCACTTGTGTTGGTGCAGGAAACCACTTTTGCACTTGTATTGGTGTGGAAAAAACACTTTTTGCACTTGTGTTAGTGTTGAAAAACCACTTTTCGCACTTGTGTTAGTGTTGAAAAACCACTTTTCGCACTTGTGTTAGTGTTGAAAAACCACTTTTCGCACTTGTGTTGGTGCAGGAAACCACTTTTGCACTTGTATTAGTGTGGAAAAAACACTTTTTGCACTTGTGATAGTGTTGAAAAACCACTTTTCGCACTTGTGTTAGTGTTGAAAAACCACTTTTTGCACTGGTGTTAGTGTTGAAAAACCACTTTTCGCACTTGTGTTGGTGCAGGAAACCACTTTTGCACTTGTATTAGTGTGGAAAAAGCACTTTTTGCAGTTGTGATAGTGTTGAAAAACCACTTTTCGCACTTGTGTTAGTGTTGAAAAACCACTTTTCGCACTTGTGTTAGTGTTGAAAAACCACTTTTCGCACTTGTGTTGGTGCAGGAAACCACTTTTGCACTTGTATTAGTGTGGAAAAACCACGATTCGCACTTGTGTTAGTGTTGAAAAACCACTTTTCACACTTGTGTTAGTGTTGAAAAACCACCTTTCGCACTTGTGTTGGTGCAGGAAACCACTTTTGCACTTGTATTAGTGTGGAAAAAACACTTTTTGCACTTGTGATAGTGTTGAAAAACCACTTTTCGCACTTGTGTTAGTGTTGAAAAACCACTTTTCGCACTTGTGTTAGTGTTGAAAAACCACTTTTCGCATTTGTGTTGGTGCAGGAAACCACTTTTGCACTTGTATTAGTGTGGAAAAAATACTTTTTGCACTTGTGATAGTGTTGAAAAACCACTTTTCGCACTTATGTTAGTGTTGAAAAGCACTTTTCGCACTTGTGTTAGTGTTGAAAAACAACTTTTCGCACTTGTGTTGGTGCAGGAAACCACTTTTGCACTTGTATTAGTGTGGAAAAACACTTTTTGCACTTGGAATAGTGTTGAAAAACCACTTTTCGCACTTGTGTTAGTGTTGAAAAACCAATTTTCGCACTTGTGTTAGTGTTGAAAAACCACTTTTCGCACTTGTGTTGGTGCAGGAAACCACTTTTGCACTTGTATTAGTGTGGAAAAACCACTTTTCGCACTTGTGTTAGTGTTGAAAAACCACTTTTCGCACTTGTGTTGGTGCAGGAAACCACTTTTGCACTTGTATTAGTGTGGAAAAACCACTTTTCGCACTTGTGTTAGTGTTGAAAAACCACTTTTCGCACTTGTGTTAGTGTTGAAAAACCACTTTTCGCACTTGTGTTAATGTTGAAAAACCACTTTTCGCACTTGTGTTGGTGCAGGAAAACCACTTTTGCACTTGTATTAGTGTGGAAAAACCACGATTCGCAGTTGTGTTAGTGTTGAAAAACCACTTTTCACACTTGTGTTAGTGTTGAAAAACCACCTTTCGCACTTGTGTTGGTGCAGGAAACCACTTTTGCACTTGTATTAGTGTGGAAAAAACACTTTTTGCACTTGTGATAGTGTTGAAAAACCACTTTTCGCACTTGTGTTAGTGTTGAAAAACCACTTTTCGCACTTGTGTTAGTGTTGAAAAACCACTTTTCGCATTTGTGTTGGTGCAGGAAACCACTTTTGCACTTGTATTAGTGTGGAAAAAACACTTTTTGCACTTGTGATAGTGTTGAAAAACCACTTTTCGCACTTGTGTTAGTGTTGAAAAACCACTTTTCGCACTTGTGTTAGTGTTGAAAAACCACTTTTCGCACTTGTGTTGGTGCAGGAAACCACTTTTGCACTTGTATTAGTGTGGAAAAAACACTTTTTGCACTTGGATAGTGTTGAAAAACCACTTTTCGCACTTGTGTTAGTGTTGAAAAACCAATTTTCGCACTTGTGTTAGTGTTGAAAAACCACTTTTCGCACTTGTGTTGGTGCAGGAAACCACTTTTGCACTTGTATTAGTGTGGAAAAACCACTTTTCGCACTTGTGTTAGTGTTGAAAAACCACTTTTCACACTTGTGTTGGTGCAGGAAACCACTTTTGCACTTGTATTAGTGTGGAAAAAACACTTTTTGCACTTGTGATAGTGTTGAAAAACCACTTTTCGCACTTGTGTTAGTGTTGAAAAACCACTTTTTGCACTTGTGTTAGTGTTGAAAAACCACTTTTCGCACTTGTGTTGGTGCAGGAAACCACTTTTGCACTTGTATTAGTGTGGAAAAACCACTTTTCGCACTTGTGTTAGTGTTGAAAAACCACTTTTCGCACTTGTGTTAGTGTTGAAAAACCACTTTTCGCACTTGTGTTAGTGTTGAAAAACCACTTTTCGCACTTGTGTTGGTGCAGGAAAACCACTTTTGCACTTGCATTAGTGTGGAAAAAACCACTTTTCGCACTTGTGTTAGTGTTGAAAAACCACTTTTCGCACTTGTGTTAGTGTTGAAAAACCACTTTTCGCACTTGTGTTGGTGCAGGAAACCTCTTTTGTACTTGTATTAGCATGGAAAAAACACTTTTTGCACTTGTGATAATGTTGAAAAACTACTTTTCGCACTTGTGTTAGTGTTGAAAAACCACTTCTCGCACTTGTGTTGGTGCAGGAAACCACTTTTGCACTTGTATTAGTGTGGAAAAACCACTTTTCGCACTTGTGTTAGTGTTGAAAAACCACTTTTCACACTTGTGTTAGTGTTGAAAAACCACTTTTCACACTTGTGTTCGTGTTGAAAAACCACTTTTCGCACTTGTGTTGGTGCAGGAAACCACTTTTGCACTTGTATTAGTGTGGAAAAAACACTTTTTGCACTTGTGATAGTGTTGAAAAACCACTTTTCGCACTTGTGTTAGTGTTGAAAAACCACTTTTCGCACTTGTGTTAGTGTTGAAAAACCACTTTTTGCACTTGTGTTAGTGTTGAAAAACCACTTTTCGCACTTGTGTTGGTGCAGGAAACCACTTTTGCACTTGTATTAGTGTGGAAAAAACACTTTTTGCACTTGTGATAGTGTTGAAATACCACTTTTCGCACTTGTGTTAGTGTTGAAAAACCACTTTTCGCACTTGTGTTGGTGCAGGAAACCACTTTTGCACTTGTATTAGCGTGGAAAAAACACTTTTTGCACTTGGAATAGTGTTGAAAAACCACTTTTCGCACTTGTGTTAGTGTTGAAAAACCACTTTTCGCACTTGTGTTAGTGTTGAAAAACCACTTTTCGCACTTGTGTTGGTGCAGGAAACCACTTTTGCACTTGTATTAGTGTGGAAAAAGCACTTTTTGCACTTGTGATAGTGTTGAAAAACCACTTTTCGCACTTGTGTTAGTGTTGAAAAACCACTTTTCGCACTTGTGTTGGTGCAGGAAACCACTTTTGCACTTGTATTAGTGTGGAAAAAACCACTTTTCGCACTTGTGTTAGTGTTGAAAAACCACTTTTTGCACTTGTGTTAGTTTTGAAAAACCACTTTTCGCACTTGTGTTGGTGCAGGAAACCACTTTTGCACTTGTATTAGTGTGGAAAAAACACTTTTTGCACTTGTGATAGTGTTGAAAAACCACTTTTCGCACTTGTGTTAGTGTTGAAAAACCCCTTTTCGCACTTGTGTTGGTGCAGGAAACCACTTTTGCACTTGTATTAGTGTGGCAAAATCACTTTTCGCACTTGTGTTAGTGTTGAAAAACCACTTTTCGCACTTGTGTTAGTGTTGAAAAACCACTTTTCGCACTTGTGTTGGTGCAGGAAACCACTTTTGCACTTGTATTGGTGTTGAAAAACCACTTTTCGCACTTGTGTTAGTGTTGAAAAACCACTTTTCGCACTTGTGTTGGTGCAGGAAACCACTTTTGCACTTGTATTAGTGTGGAAAAACCACTTTTCGCACTTGTGTTAGTGTTGACAAACCACTTTTCGCACTTGTGTTAGTGTTGAAAAACCACTTTTCGCACTTGTGTTGGTGCAGGAAACCACTTTTGCACTTGTATTAGTGTGGAAAAACCACTTTTCGCACTTGTGTTAGTGTTGAAAAACCACTTTTCACACTTGTGTTGGTGCAGGAAACCACTTTTGCACTTGTATTAGTGTGGAAAAAACACTTTTTGCACTTGTGATAGTGTTGAAAAACCACTTTTCGCACTTGTGTTAGTGTTGAAAAACCACTTTTTGCACTTGTGTTAGTGTTGAAAAACCACTTTTCGCACTTGTGTTGGTGCAGGAAACCACTTTTGCACTTGTATTAGTGTGGAAAAACCACTTTTCGCACTTGTGTTAGTGTTGAAAAACCACTTTTCGCACTTGTGTTAGTGTTGAAAAACCACTTTTCGCACTTGTGTTAGTGTTGAAAAACCACTTTTCGCACTTGTGTTGGTGCAGGAAAACCACTTTTGCACTTGCATTAGTGTGGAAAAAACCACTTTTCGCACTTGTGTTAGTGTTGAAAAACCACTTTTCGCACTTGTGTTAGTGTTGAAAAACCACTTTTCGCACTTGTGTTGGTGCAGGAAACCTCTTTTGTACTTGTATTAGCATGGAAAAAACACTTTTTGCACTTGTGATAATGTTGAAAAACTACTTTTCGCACTTGTGTTAGTGTTGAAAAACCACTTCTCGCACTTGTGTTGGTGCAGGAAACCACTTTTGCACTTGTATTAGTGTGGAAAAACCACTTTTCCCACTTGTGTTAGTGTTGAAAAACCACTTTTCACACTTGTGTTAGTGTTGAAAAACCACTTTTCACACTTGTGTTCGTGTTGAAAAACCACTTTTCGCACTTGTGTTGGTGCAGGAAACCACTTTTGCACTTGTATTAGTGTGGAAAAAACACTTTTTGCACTTGTGATAGTGTTGAAAAACCACTTTTCGCACTTGTGTTAGTGTTGAAAAACCACTTTTCGCACTTGTGTTAGTGTTGAAAAACCACTTTTTGCACTTGTGTTAGTGTTGAAAAACCACTTTTCGCACTTGTGTTGGTGCAGGAAACCACTTTTGCACTTGTATTAGTGTGGAAAAAACACTTTTTGCACTTGTGATAGTGTTGAAAAACCACTTTTCGCACTTGTGTTAGTGTTGAAAAACCACTTTTCGCACTTGTGTTGGTGCAGGAAACCACTTTTGCACTTGTATTAGCGTGGAAAAAACACTTTTTGCACTTGGAATAGTGTTGAAAAACCACTTTTCGCACTTGTGTTAGTGTTGAAAAACCACTTTTCGCACTTGTGTTAGTGTTGAAAAACCACTTTTCGCACTTGTGTTGGTGCAGGAAACCACTTTTGCACTTGTATTAGTGTGGAAAAAGCACTTTTTGCACTTGTGATAGTGTTGAAAAACCACTTTTCGCACTTGTGTTAGTGTTGAAAAACCACTTTTCGCACTTGTGTTGGTGCAGGAAACCACTTTTGCACTTGTATTAGTGTGGAAAAAACCACTTTTCGCACTTGTGTTAGTGTTGAAAAACCACTTTTTGCACTTGTGTTAGTTTTGAAAAACCACTTTTCGCACTTGTGTTGGTGCAGGAAACCACTTTTGCACTTGTATTAGTGTGGAAAAAACACTTTTTGCACTTGTGATAGTGTTGAAAAACCACTTTTCGCACTTGTGTTAGTGTTGAAAAACCCCTTTTCGCACTTGTGTTGGTGCAGGAAACCACTTTTGCACTTGTATTAGTGTGGCAAAATCACTTTTCGCACTTGTGTTAGTGTTGAAAAACCACTTTTCGCACTTGTGTTAGTGTTGAAAAACCACTTTTCGCACTTGTGTTGGTGCAGGAAACCACTTTTGCACTTGTATTGGTGTTGAAAAACCACTTTTCGCACTTGTGTTAGTGTTGAAAAACCACTTTTCGCACTTGTGTTGGTGCAGGAAACCACTTTTGCACTTGTATTAGTGTGGAAAAACCACTTTTCGCACTTGTGTTAGTGTTGACAAACCACTTTTCGCACTTGTGTTAGTGTTGAAAAACCACTTTTCGCACTTGTGTTAGTGTTGAAAAACCACTTTTCGCACTTGTGTTCGTGCAGGAAACCACTTTTGCACTTGTATTAGTGTGGAAAAACCACTTTTCGCACTTGTGTTAGTGTTGAAAAACCACTTTTCGCACTTGTGTTAGTGTTGAAAAACCACTTTTCGCACTTGTGTTAGTGTTGAAAAACCACTTTTCGCACTTGTGTTGGTGCAGGAAACCACTTTTGCACTTGTATTAGTGTGGAAAAAACACTTTTTGCACTTGTGATAGTGTTGAAAAACCACTTTTCGCACTTGTGTTAGTGTTGAAAAACCACTTTTCGCACTTGTGTTAGTGTTGAAAAACCACTTTTCGCACTTGTGTTGGTGCAGGAAACCACTTTTGCACTTGTATTAGTGTGGAAAAACCACTTTTCGCACTTGTGTTAGTGTTGAAAAACCACTTTTCGCACTTGTGTTAGTGTTGAAAAACCACTTTTCGCACTTGTGTTCGTGTTGAAAAACCACTTTTCGCACTTGTGTTGGTGCAGGAAACCACTTTTGCACTTGCATTAGTGTGGAAAAACCACTTTTCGCACTTGTGTTAGTGTTGAAAAACCACTTTTCGCACTTGTGTTAGTGTTGAAAAACCACTTTTCGCACCTGTGTTGGTGCAGGAAACCACTTTTGTACTTGTATTAGTGTGGAAAAAACACTTTTTGCACTTGTGATAATGTTGAAAAACCACTTTTCGCACTTGTGTTAGTGTTGAAAAACCACTTTTCGCACTTGTGTTGGTGCAGGAAACCACTTTTGCACTTGTATTAGCGTGGAAAAACCACTTTTCGCACTTGTGTTAGTGTTGATAAACCACTTTTCGCACTTGTGTTAGTGTTGAAAAACCACTTTTCACACTTGTGTTAGTGTTGAAAAACCACTTTTCGCACTTGTGTTGGTGCAGGAAACCACTTTTGCACTTGTATTAGTGTGGAAAAAACACTTTTTGCACTTGTGATAGTGTTGAAAAACCACTTTTCGCACTTGTGTTAGTGTTGAAAAACCACTTTTCGCACTTGTGTTCGTGTGAAAAACCACTTTTTGCACTTGTGTTAGTGTTGAAAAACCACTTTTCGCACTTGTGTTGGTGCAGGAAACCACTTTTGCACTTGTATTAGTGTGGAAAAAACACTTTTTGCACTTGGAATAGTGTTGAAAAACCACTTTTCGCACTTGTGTTAGTGTTGAAAAACCACTTTTCGCACTTGTGTTAGTGTTGAAAAACCACTTTTCACACTTGTGTTGGTGCAGGAAACCACTTTTGCACTTGTATTAGTGTGGAAAAAGCACTTTTTGCACTTGTGATAGTGTTGAAAAACCACTTTTCGCACTTGTGTTAGTGTTGAAAAACCACTTTTCGCACTTGTGTTGGTGCAGGAAACCACTTTTGCACTTGTATTAGTGTGGAAAAACCACTTTTCGCACTTGTGTTAGTGTTGAAAAACCACTTTTTGCACTTGTGTTAGTGTTGAAAAACCACTTTTCGCACTTGTGTTGGTGCAGGAAACCACTTTTGCACTTGTATTAGTGTGGAAAAAACACTTTTTGCACTTGTGATAGTGTTGAAAAACCACTTTTCGCACTTGTGTTCGTGTTGAAAAACCCCTTTTCGCACTTGTGTTGGTGCAGGAAACCACTTTTGCACTTGTGATAGTGTTGAAAAACCACTTTTCGCACTTGTGTTAGTGTTGAAAAACCACTTTTCGCACTTGTGTTAGTGTTGAAAAACCACTTTTCGCACTTGTGTTGGTGCAGGAAACCACTTTTGCACTAATGTATTGGTGTTGAAAAACACTTTTCGCACTTGTGTTAGTGTTGAAAAACCACTTTTCGCACTTGTGTTGGTGCAGGAAACCACTTTTGCACTTGTATTAGTGTGAAAAACCACTTTTCGCACTTGTGTTAGTGTTGACAAACCACTTTTTGCACTTGTGTTAGTGTTGAAAACCACTTTTCGCACTTGTGCTAGTGTTGAAAAACCACTTTTCGCACTTGTGTTCGTGCAGGAAACCACTTTTGCACTTGTATTAGTGTGGAAAAACCACTTTTCGCACTTGTGTTAGTGTTGAAAAACCACTTTTCGCACTTGTGTTAGTGTTGAAAACCACTTTTCGCACTTGTGTTAGTGTTGAAAAACCACTTTTCGCACTTGTGTTGGTGCAGGAAACCACTTTTGCACTTGTATTAGTGTGGAAAAACACTTTTTGCACTTGTGATAGTGTTGAAAAACCACTTTTCGCACTTGTGTTAGTGTTGAAAAACCACTTTTCGCACTTGTGTTAGTGTTTAAAAACCACTTTTCGCACTTGTGTTGGTGCAGGAAACCACTTTTGCACTTGTATTAGTGTGGAAAAACCACTTTTCGCACTTGTGTTGGTGCAGGAAACAACTTTTGCACTTGTATTAGTGTGGAAAAACCATTTTCGCACTTGTGTTAGTGTTGAAAAACACTTTTTGCACTTGTGTTAGTGTTGAAAAACCACTTTTCGCACTTGTGTTGGTGCAGGAAACCACTTTTGCTTTGCACTTGTATTAGTGTGGAAAAAACACTTTTTGCACTTGTGATAGTGTTGAAAAACCACTTTTCGCACTTGTGTTAGTGTTGAAAAACCCCTTTTCGCACTTGTGTTGGTGCAGGAAACCACTTTTGCACTTGTGATAGTGTTGAAAAACCACTTTTCGCACTTGTGTTAGTGTTGAAAAACCACTTTTCGCACTTGTGTTAGTGTTGAAAAACCACTTTTCGCACTTGTGTTGGTGCAGGAAACCACTTTTGCACTTGTATTGGTGTTGAAAAACCACTTTTCGCACTTGTGTTAGTGTTGAAAAACCACTTTTCGCACTTGTGTTGGTGCAGGAAACCACTTTTGCACTTGTATTAGT
Source organism: Myxine glutinosa (assembly GCF_964187855.1). Taxonomy (NCBI): domain Eukaryota; kingdom Metazoa; phylum Chordata; class Myxini; order Myxiniformes; family Myxinidae; genus Myxine; species Myxine glutinosa. Next base: position 32,040 of record NW_027616890.1, on the reverse strand, counting down.
GTGGAAAAACCACTTTTCGCACTTGTGTTAGTGTTGACAAACCACTTTTTGCACTTGTGTTAGTGTTGAAAAACCACTTTTCGCACTTGTGTTAGTGTTGAAAAACCACTTTTCGCACTTGTGTTCGTGCAGGAAACCACTTTTGCACTTGTATTAGTGTGGAAAAACCACTTTTCGCACTTGTGTTAGTGTTGAAAAACCACTTTTCGCACTTGTGTTAGTGTTGAAAAACCACTTTTCGCACTTGTGTTAGTGTTGAAAAACCACTTTTCGCACTTGTGTTGGTGCAGGAAACCACTTTTGCACTTGTATTAGTGTGGAAAAAACACTTTTTGCACTTGTGATAGTGTTGAAAAACCACTTTTCGCACTTGTGTTAGTGTTGAAAAACCACTTTTCGCACTTGTGTTAGTGTTGAAAAACCACTTTTCGCACTTGTGTTGGTGCAGGAAACCACTTTTGCACTTGTATTAGTGTGGAAAAACCACTTTTCGCACTTGTGTTAGTGTTGAAAAACCACTTTTCGCACTTGTGTTAGTGTTGAAAAACCACTTTTCGCACTTGTGTTAGTGTTGAAAAACCACTTTTCGCACTTGTGTTGGTGCAGGAAACCACTTTTGCACTTGAATTAGTGTGGAAAAACCACTTTTCGCACTTGTGTTAGTGTTGAAAAACCACTTTTCGCACTTGTGTTAGTGTTGAAAAACCACTTTTCGCACCTGTGTTGGTGCAGGAAACCACTTTTGTACTTGTATTAGTGTGGAAAAAACACTTTTTGCACTTGTGATAATGTTGAAAAACCACTTTTCGCACTTGTGTTAGTGTTGAAAAACCACTTTTGCACTTGTATTAGTGTGGAAAAAACACTTTTTGCACTTGTGATAGTGTTGAAAAACAACTTTTTGCACTTGTGTTATTGTTGAAAAACCACTTTTCGCACTTGTGTTGGTGTTGAAAAACCACTTTTCGCATTTGTGTTGGTGCAGGAAACCACTTTTGCACTTGTATTAGTGTGGAAAACCACTTTTCGCACTTGTGTTAGTGTTGAAAAACCACTTTTCGCACTTGTGTTAGTGTTGAAAAACCACTTTTCGCACTTGTGTTAGTGTTGAAAAACCACTTTTTGCACTTGTGTTGGTGCAGGAAACCACTTTTGCACTTGTATTGGTGTGGAAAAAACACTTTTTGCAGTTGTGATAGTGTTGAAAAACCACTTTCCGCACTTGTATTAGTGTTGAAAAACCACTTTTCGCACTTGTGTTAGTGTTGAAAAACCACTTTTCGCACTTGTGTTGGTGCAGGAAACCACTTTTGCACTTGTATTAGTGTGGAAAAACCACTATTCGCACTTGTGTTAGTGTTGAAAAACCACTTTTCGCACTTGTGTTAGTGTTGAAAAACCACTTTTCGCACTTGTGTTGGTGCAGGAAACCACTTTTGCACTTGTATTAGTGTGGAAAAAACACTTTTTGCACTTGTGATAGTGTTGAAAAACCACTTTTCGCACTTGTCTTAGTGTTGAAAAACCACTTTTCGCACTTGTGTTAGTGTTGAAAAACCACTTTTCGCATTTGTGTTGGTGCAGGAAACCACTTTTGCACTTGTATTAGTGTGGAAAAAACACTTTTTGCACTTGTGATAGTGTTGAAAAACCACTTTTCGCACTTGTGTTAGTGTTGAAAAACCACTTTTCGCACTTGTGTTGGTGCAGGAAACCACTTTTGCACTTGTTTTAGTGTGGAAAAACCACTTTTCGCACTTGTGTTAGTGTTGAAAAAACACTTTTCGCACTTGTGTTGGTGCAGGAAACCACTTTTGCACTTGTATTAGTGTGGAAAAACCACTTTTCGCACTTGTGTTAGTGTTGAAAAACCACTTTTTGCACTTGAGTTGGTGCAGGAAACCACTTTTGCACTTGTATTGGTGTGGAAAAAACACTTTTTGCACTTGTGTTAGTGTTGAAAAACCACTTTTCGCACTTGTGTTAGTGTTGAAAAACCACTTTTCGCACTTGTGTTAGTGTTGAAAAACCACTTTTCGCACTTGTGTTGGTGCAGGAAACCACTTTTGCACTTGTATTGGTGTGGAAAAAACACTTTTTGCACTTGTGTTAGTGTTGAAAAACCACTTTTCGCACTTGTGTTAGTGTTGAAAAACCACTTTTTGCACTTGTGTTAGTGTTGAAAAACCACTTTTCGCACTTGTGTTGGTGCAGGAAACCACTTTTGCACTTGTATTAGTGTGGAAAAAACCACTTTTTGCACTTGTGTTAGTGTTGAAAAACCACTTTTCGCACTTGTGTTAGTGTTGAAAAACCACTTTTCGCACTTGTGTTGGTGCAGGAAACCACTTTTGCACTTGTATTAGTGTGGAAAAAACACTTTTTGCACTTGGAATAGTGTTGAAAAACCACTTTTCGCACTTGTGTTAGTGTTGAAAAACCACTTTTCGCACTTGTGTTAGTGTTGAAAAACCACTTTTCGCACTTGTGTTGGTGCAGGAAACCACTTTTGCACTTGTATTAGTGTGGAAAAAGCACTTTTTGCACTTGTGATAGTGTTGAAAAACCACTTTTCGCACTTGTGTTAGTGTTGAAAAACCACTTTTCGCACTTGTGTTGGTGCAGGAAACCACTTTTGCACTTGTATTAGTGTGGAAAAAACCACTTTTCGCACTTGTGTTAGTGTTGAAAAACCACTTTTTGCACTTGTGTTAGTTTTGAAAAACCACTTTTCGCACTTGTGTTGGTGCAGGAAACCACTTTTGCACTTGTATTAGTGTGGAAAAAACACTTTTTGCACTTGTGATAGTGTTGAAAAACCACTTTTCGCACTTGTGTTAGTGTTGAAAAACCCCTTTTCGCACTTGTGTTGGTGCAGGAAACCACTTTTGCACTTGTATTAGTGTGGCAAAATCACTTTTCGCACTTGTGTTAGTGTTGAAAAACCACTTTTCGCACTTGTGTTAGTGTTGAAAAACCACTTTTCGCACTTGTGTTGGTGCAGGAAACCACTTTTGCACTTGTATTCGGTGTTGAAAAACCACTTTTCGCACTTGTGTTAGTGTTGAAAAACCACTTTTCGCACTTGTGTTGGTGCAGGAAACCACTTTTGCACTTGTATTAGTGTGGAAAAACCACTTTTCGCACTTGTGTTACTGTTGACAAACCACTTTTCGCACTTGTGTTAGTGTTGAAAAACCACTTTTTCGCACTTGTGTTAGTGTTGAAAAACCACTTTTCGCACTTGTGTTGGTGCAGGAAACCACTTTTGCACTTGTATTAGTGTGGAAAAAAACACTTTTTGCACTTGTGATAGTGTTGAAAAACCACTTTTCGCACTTGTGTTAGTGTTGAAAAACCCCTTTTCGCACTTGTGTTGGTGCAGGAAACCACTTTTGCACTTGTATTAGTGTGGCAAAATCACTTTTCGCACTTGTGTTAGTGTTGAAAAACCACTTTTCGCACTTGTGTTAGTGTGAAAAACCACTTTTCGCACTTGTGTTGGTGCAGGAAACCACTTTTGCACTTGTATTGGTGTTGAAAAACCACTTTTCGCACTTGTGTTAGTGTTGAAAAACCACTTTTCGCACTTGTGTTGGTGCAGGAAACCACTTTTGCACTTGTATTAGTGTGGAAAAACCACTTTTCGCACTTGTGTTAGTGTTGACAAACCACTTTTCGCACTTGTGTTAGTGTTGAAAAACCACTTTTCGCACTTGTGTTAGTGTTGAAAAACCACTTTCGCACTTGTGTTCGTGCAGGAAACCACTTTTGCACTTGTATTAGTGTGGAAAAACCACGTTTCGCACTTGTGTTAGTGTTGAAAAACCACTTTTCGCACTTGTGTTAGTGTTGAAAAACCACTTTTCGCACTTGTGTTAGTGTTGAAAAACCACTTTTCGCACTTGTGTTGGTGCAGGAAACCACTTTTGCACTTGTATTAGTGTGGAAAAAACACTTTTTGCACTTGTGATAGTGTTGAAAAACCACTTTTCGCACTTGTGTTAGTGTTGAAAAACCACTTTTCGCACTTGTGTTAGTGTTGAAAAACCACTTTTCGCACTTGTGTTGGTGCAGGAAACCACTTTTGCACTTGTATTAGTGTGGCAAAACCACTTTTCGCACTTGTGTTAGTGTTGAAAACCACTTTTCGCACTTGTGTTAGTGTTGAAAAACCACTTTTCGCACTTGTGTTCGTGTTGAAAAACCACTTTTCGCACTTGTGTTGGTGCAGGAAACCACTTTTGCACTTGCATTAGTGTGGAAAAAACCACTTTTCGCACTTGTGTTAGTGTTGAAAAACCACTTTTCGCACTTGTGTTAGTGTTGAAAAACCACTTTTCGCACCTGTGTTGGTGCAGGAAACCACTTTTGTACTTGTATTAGTGTGGAAAAAACACTTTTTGCACTTGTGATAATGTTGAAAAACCACTTTTCGCACTTGTGTTAGTGTTGAAAAACCACTTTTCGCACTTGTGTTGGTGCAGGAAACCACTTTTGCACTTGTATTAGTGTGGAAAAACCACTTTTCGCACTTGTGTTAGTGTTGATAAACCACTTTTCGCACTTGTGTTAGTGTTGAAAAACCACTTTTCACACTTGTGTTAGTGTTGAAAAACCACTTTTCGCACTTGTGTTGGTGCAGGAAACCACTTTTGCACTTGTATTAGTGTGGAAAAAACACTTTTTGCACTTGGAATAGTGTTGAAAAACCACTTTTCGCACTTGTGTTAGTGTTGAAAAACCACTTTTCGCACTTGTGTTGGTGCAGGAAACCACTTTTGCACTTGTATTAGTGTGGAAAAAGCACTTTTTGCACTTGTGATAGTGTTGAAAAACCACTTTTCGCACTTGTGTTAGTGTTGAAAAACCACTTTTCGCACTTGTGTTGGTGCAGGAAACCACTTTTGCACTTGTATTAGTGTGGCAAAAACACTTTTTGCACTTGTGATAGTGTTGAAAAACCACTTTTCGCACTTGCGTTAGTGTTGAAAAACCCCTTTTCGCACTTGTGTTGGTGCAGGAAACCACTTTTGCACTTGTATTAGTGTGGCAAAATCACTTTTCGCACTTGTGTTAGTGTTGAAAAACCACTTTTCGCACTTGTGTTAGTGTTGAAAAACCACTTTTCGCACTTGTGTTGGTGCAGGAAACCACTTTTGCACTTGTATTGGTGTTGAAAAACCACTTTTCGCACTTGTGTTAGTGTTGAAAAACCACTTTTCGCACTTGTGTTGGTGCAGGAAACCACTTTTGCACTTGTATTAGTGTGGAAAAACCACTTTTCGCACTTGTGTTAGTGTTGACAAACCACTTTTTGCACTTGTGTTAGTGTTGAAAAACCACTTTTCGCACTTGTGTTAGTGTTGAAAAACCACTTTTCGCACTTGTGTTCGTGCAGGAAACCACTTTTGCACTTGTATTAGTGTGGAAAAACCACTTTTCGCACTTGTGTTAGTGTTGAAAAACCACTTTTCGCACTTGTGTTAGTGTTGAAAAACCACTTTTCGCACTTGTGTTAGTGTTGAAAAACCACTTTTCGCACTTGTGTTGGTGCAGGAAACCACTTTTGCACTTGTATTAGTGTGGAAAAAACACTTTTTGCACTTGTGATAGTGTTGAAAAACCACTTTTCGCACTTGTGTTAGTGTTGAAAAACCACTTTTCGCACTTGTGTTAGTGTTGAAAAACCACTTTTCGCACTTGTGTTGGTGCAGGAAACCACTTTTGCACTTGTATTAGTGTGGAAAAACCACTTTTCGCACTTGTGTTAGTGTTGAAAAACCACTTTTCGCACTTGTGTTAGTGTTGAAAAACCACTTTTCGCACTTGTGTTAGTGTTGAAAAACCACTTTTCGCACTTGTGTTTAGTGTTGAAAAACCACTTTTCGCACTTGTGTTGGTGCAGGAAACCACTTTTGCACTTGCATTAGTGTGGAAAAACCACTTTTCCGCACTTGTGTTAGTGTTGAAAAACCACTTTTCGCACTTGTGTTAGTGTTGAAAAACCACTTTTCGCACTTGTGTTAGTGTTGAAAAACCACTTTTCGCACCTGTGTTGGTGCAGGAAACCACTTTTGTACTTGTATTAGTGTGGAAAAAACACTTTTTGCACTTGTGATAATGTTGAAAAACCACTTTTCGCACTTGTGTTAGTGTTGAAAAACCACTTTTCGCACTTGTGTTGGTGCAGGAAACCACTTTTGCACTTGTATTAGTGTGGAAAAACCACTTTTCGCACTTGTGTTAGTGTTGAAAAACCACTTTTCGCACTTGTGTTAGTGTTGAAAAACAACTTTTCACACTTGTGTTATTGTTGAAAAACCACTTTTCGCACTTGTGTTGGTGCAGGAAACCACTTTTGCACTTGTATTAGTGTGGAAAAAACACTTTTTGCACTTGTGATAGTGTTGAAAAACCACTTTTCGCACTTGTGTTAGTGTTGAAAAACCACTTTTCGCACTTGTGTTAGTGTTGAAAAACCACTTTTTGCACTTGTGTTAGTGTTGAAAAACCACTTTTCGCACTTGTGTTGGTGCAGGAAACCACTTTTGCACTTGTATTAGTGTGGAAAAAACACTTTTTGCACTTGTGATAGTGTTGAAAAACCACTTTTCGAACTTGTGTTAGTGTTGAAAAACCACTTTTCACACTTGTGTTGGTGCAGGAAACCACTTTTGCACTTGTATTAGTGTGGAAAAAACACTTTTTGCACTTGTGATAGTGTTGAAAAACAACTTTTTGCACTTGTGTTATTGTTGAAAAACCACTTTTCGCACTTGTGTTGGTGTTGAAAAACCACTTTTCGCATTTGTGTTGGTGCAGGAAACCACTTTTGCACTTGTATTAGTGTGGAAAAAACACTTTTTGCACTTGTGATAGTGTTGAAAAACCACTTTTCGCACTTGTGTTAGTGTTGAAAAACCACTTTTCGCACTTGTGTTAGTGTTGAAAAACCACTTTTTGCACTTGTGTTGGTGCAGGAAACCACTTTTGCACTTGTATTGGTGTGGAAAAAACACTTTTTGCAGTTGTGATAGTGTTGAAAAACCACTTTTCGCACTTGTGTTAGTGTTGAAAAACCACTTTTCACACTTGTGTTAGTGTTGAAAAACCACTTTTCGCACTTGTGTTGGTGCAGGAAACCACTTTTGCACTTGTATTAGTGTGGAAAAACCACTATTCGCACTTGTGTTAGTGTTGAAAAACCACTTTTCGCACTTGTGTTAGTGTTGAAAAACCACCTTTCGCACTTGTGTTGGTGCAGGAAACCACTTTTGCACTTGTATTAGTGTGGAAAAAACACTTTTTGCACTTGTGATAGTGTTGAAAAACCACTTTTCGCACTTGTGTTAGTGTTGAAAAACCACTTTTCGCACTTGTGTTAGTGTTGAAAAACCACTTTTCGCATTTGTGTTGGTGCAGGAAACCACTTTTGCACTTGTATTAGTGTGGAAAAAACACTTTTTGCACTTGTGATAGTGTTGAAAAACCACTTTTCGCACTTGCGTTAGTGTTGAAAAAACACTTTTCGCACGTGTGTTGGTGCAGGAAACCACTTTTGCACTTGTATTAGTGTGGAAAAACCACTTTTTGCACTTGTGTTAGTGTTGAAAAAACACTTTTCGCACTTGTGTTGGTGCAGGAAACCACTTTTGCACTTGTTTTAGTGTGGAAAAACCACTTTTCGCACTTGTGTTAGTGTTGAAAAACCACTTTTTGCACTTGTGTTGGTGCAGGAAACCACTTTTGCACTTGTATTGGTGTGGAAAAAACACTTTTTATACTTGTGTTAGTGTTGAAAAACCACTTTTCGCACTTGTGTTAGTGTTGAAAAACCACTTTTCGCACTTGTGTTAGTGTTGAAAAACCACTTTTCGCACTTGTGTTGGTGCAGGAAACCACTTTTGCACTTGTATTAGTGTGGAAAAACCACTTTTCGCACTTGTGTTAGTGTTGAAAAACCACTTTTTGCACTTGTGTTGGTGCAGGAAACCACTTTTGCACTTGTATTGGTGTGGAAAAAACACTTTTTGCACTTGTGTTAGTGTTGAAAAACCACTTTTCGCACTTGTGTTAGTGTTGAAAAACCACTTTTCGCACTTGTGTTAGTGTTGAAAAACCACTTTTCGCACTTGTGTTGGTGCAGGAAACCACTTTTGCACTTGTATTAGTGTGGAAAAACCACTTTTCGCACTTGTGTTAGTGTTGAAAAACCACTTTTCGCACTTGTGTTAGTGTTGAAAAACCACTTTTCGCACTTGTGTTGGTGCAGGAAACCACTTTTGCACTTGTATTAGTGTGGAAAAAACACTTTTTGCACTTGGAATAGTGTTGAAAAACCACTTTTCGCACTTGTGTTAGTGTTGAAATACCAATTTTCACACTTGTGTTAGTGTTGAAAAACCACTTTTCGCACTTGTTTGGTGCAGGAAACCACTTTTGCACTTGTATTAGTGTGGAAAAAGCACTTTTTGCACTTGTGATAGTGTTGAAAAACCACTTTTCGCACTTGTGTTAGTGTTGAAAAACCACTTTTCGCACTTGTGTTAGTGTTGAAAAACCACTTTTTGCACTTGTGTTAGTGTTGAAAAACCACTTTTCGCACTTGTGTTGGTGCAGGAAACCACTTTTGCACTTGTATTAGTGTGGAAAAAACACTTTTTGCACTTGGAATAGTGTTGAAAAACCACTTTTCGCACTTGTGTTAGTGTTGAAAAACCACTTTTCGCACTTGTGTTAGTGTTGAAAAACCACTTTTCGCACTTGTGTTGGTGCAGGAAACCACTTTTGCACTTGTATTAGTGTGGAAAAAGCACTTTTTGCACTTGTGATAGTGTTGAAAAACCACTTTTCGCACTTGTGTTAGTGTTGAAAAACCACTTTTCGCACTTGTGTTGGTGCAGGAAACCACTTTTGCACTTGTATTAGTGTGGAAAACCACTTTTCGCACTTGTGTTAGTGTTGAAAAACCACTTTTTGCACTTGTGTTAGTGTTGAAAAACCACTTTTCGCACTTGTGTTGGTGCAGGAAACCACTTTTGCACTTGTATTAGTGTGGCAAAAACACTTTTTGCACTTGTGATAGTGTTGAAAAACCACTTTTCGCACTTGTGTTAGTGTTGAAAAACCCCTTTTCGCACTTGTGTTGGTGCAGGAAACCACTTTTGCACTTGTATTAGTGTGGCAAAATCACTTTTCGCACTTGTGTTAGTGTTGAAAAACCACTTTTCGCACTTGTGTTAGTGTTGAAAAACCACTTTTCGCACTTGTGTTGGTGCAGGAAACCACTTTTGCACTTGTATTGGTGTTGAAAAACCACTTTTCGCACTTGTGTTAGTGTTGAAAAACCACTTTTCGCACTTGTGTTGGTGCAGGAAACCACTTTTGCACTTGTATTAGTGTGGAAAAACCACTTTTCGCACTTGTGTTAGTGTTGACAAACCACTTTTTGCACTTGTGTTAGTGTTGAAAAACCACTTTTCGCACTTGTGTTAGTGTTGAAAAACCACTTTTCGCACTTGTGTTCGTGCAGGAAACCACTTTTGCACTTGTATTAGTGTGGAAAAACCACTTTTCGCACTTGTGTTAGTGTTGAAAAACCACTTTTCGCACTTGTGTTAGTGTTGAAAAACCACTTTTCGCACTTGTGTTGGTGCAGGAAACCACTTTTGCACTTGTATTAGTGTGGAAAAACCACTTTTCGCACTTGTGTTCGTGCAGGAAACCACTTTTGCACTTGTATTAGTGTGGAAAAACCACTTTTCGCACTTGTGTTAGTGTTGAAAAACCACTTTTCGCACTTGTGTTAGTGTTGAAAAACCACTTTTCGCACTTGTGTTGGTGCAGGAAACCACTTTTGCACTTGTATTAGTGTGGAAAAACCACTTTTCGCACTTGTGTTAGTGTTGACAAACCACTTTTTGCACTTGTGTTAGTGTTGAAAAACCACTTTTCGCACTTGTGTTAGTGTTGAAAAACCACTTTTCGCACTTGTGTTCGTGCAGGAAACCACTTTTGCACTTGTATTAGTGTGGAAAAACCACTTTTCGCACTTGTGTTAGTGTTGAAAAACCACTTTTCGCACTTGTGTTAGTGTTGAAAAACCACCTTTCGCACTTGTGTTGGTGCAGGAAACCACTTTTGCACTTGTATTAGTGTGGAAAAAACACTTTTTGCACTTGTGATAGTGTTGAAAAACCACTTTTCGCACTTGTGTTAGTGTTGAAAAACCACTTTTCGCACTTGTGTTAGTGTTGAAAAACCACTTTTCGCATTTGTGTTGGTGCAGGAAACCACTTTTGCACTTGTATTAGTGTGGAAAAAACACTTTTTGCACTTGTGATAGTGTTGAAAAACCACTTTTCGCACTTGCGTTAGTGTTGAAAAAACACTTTTCGCACGTGTGTTGGTGCAGGAAACCACTTTTGCACTTGTATTAGTGTGGAAAAACCACTTTTTGCACTTGTGTTAGTGTTGAAAAAACACTTTTCGCACTTGTGTTGGTGCAGGAAACCACTTTTGCACTTGTTTTAGTGTGGAAAAACCACTTTTCGCACTTGTGTTAGTGTTGAAAAACCACTTTTTGCACTTGTGTTGGTGCAGGAAACCACTTTTGCACTTGTATTGGTGTGGAAAAAACACTTTTTTATACTTGTGTTAGTGTTGAAAAACCACTTTTCGCACTTGTGTTAGTGTTGAAAAACCACTTTTCGCACTTGTGTTAGTGTTGAAAAACCACTTTTCGCACTTGTGTTGGTGCAGGAAACCACTTTTGCACTTGTATTAGTGTGGAAAAACCACTTTTCGCACTTGTGTTAGTGTTGAAAAACCACTTTTTGCACTTGTGTTGGTGCAGGAAACCACTTTTGCACTTGTATTGGTGTGGAAAAAACACTTTTTGCACTTGTGTTAGTGTTGAAAAACCACTTTTCGCACTTGTGTTAGTGTTGAAAAACCACTTTTCGCACTTGTGTTAGTGTTGAAAAACCACTTTTCGCACTTGTGTTGGTGCAGGAAACCACTTTTGCACTTGTATTAGTGTGGAAAAACCACTTTTCGCACTTGTGTTAGTGTTGAAAAACCACTTTTCGCACTTGTGTTAGTGTTGAAAAACCACTTTTCGCACTTGTGTTGGTGCAGGAAACCACTTTTGCACTTGTATTAGTGTGGAAAAAAACACTTTTTGCACTTGGAATAGTGTTGAAAAACCACTTTTCGCACTTGTGTTAGTGTTGAAATACCAATTTTCACACTTGTGTTAGTGTTGAAAAACCACTTTTCGCACTTGTTTGGTGCAGGAAACCACTTTTGCACTTGTATTAGTGTGGAAAAAGCACTTTTTGCACTTGTGATAGTGTTGAAAAACCACTTTTCGCACTTGTGTTAGTGTTGAAAAACCACTTTTCGCACTTGTGTTAGTGTTGAAAAACCACTTTTTGCACTTGTGTTAGTGTTGAAAAACCACTTTTCGCACTTGTGTTGGTGCAGGAAACCACTTTTGCACTTGTATTAGTGTGGAAAAAACACTTTTTGCACTTGGAATAGTGTTGAAAAACCACTTTTCGCACTTGTGTTAGTGTTGAAAAACCACTTTTCGCACTTGTGTTAGTGTTGAAAAACCACTTTTCGCACTTGTGTTGGTGCAGGAAACCACTTTTGCACTTGTATTAGTGTGGAAAAAAGCACTTTTTGCACTTGTGATAGTGTTGAAAAACCACTTTTCGCACTTGTGTTAGTGTTGAAAAACCACTTTTCGCACTTGTGTTGGTGCAGGAAACCACTTTTGCACTTGTATTAGTGTGGAAAACCACTTTTCGCACTTGTGTTAGTGTTGAAAAACCACTTTTTGCACTTGTGTTAGTGTTGAAAAACCACTTTTCGCACTTGTGTTGGTGCAGGAAACCACTTTTGCACTTGTATTAGTGTGGCAAAAACACTTTTTGCACTTGTGATAGTGTTGAAAAACCACTTTTCGCACTTGTGTTAGTGTTGAAAAACCCCTTTTCGCACTTGTGTTGGTGCAGGAAACCACTTTTGCACTTGTATTAGTGTGGCAAAATCACTTTTCGCACTTGTGTTAGTGTTGAAAAACCACTTTTCGCACTTGTGTTAGTGTTGAAAAACCACTTTTCGCACTTGTGTTGGTGCAGGAAACCACTTTTTGCACTTGTATTGGTGTTGAAAAACCACTTTTCGCACTTGTGTTAGTGTTGAAAAACCACTTTTCGCACTTGTGTTGGTGCAGGAAACCACTTTTGCACTTGTATTAGTGTGGAAAAACCACTTTTCGCACTTGTGTTAGTGTTGACAAACCACTTTTTGCACTTGTGTTAGTGTTGAAAAACCACTTTTCGCACTTGTGTTAGTGTTGAAAAACCACTTTTCGCACTTGTGTTCGTGCAGGAAACCACTTTTGCACTTGTATTAGTGTGTGAAAAACCACTTTTCGCACTTGTGTTAGTGTTGAAAAACCACTTTTCGCACTTGTGTTAGTGTTGAAAAACCACTTTTCGCACTTGTGTTAGTGTTGAAAAACCACTTTTCGCACTTGTGTTGGTGCAGGAAACCACTTTTGCACTTGTATTAGTGTGGAAAAAACACTTTTTGCACTTGTGATAGTGTTGAAAAACCACTTTTCGCACTTGTGTTAGTGTTGAAAAACCACTTTTCGCACTTGTGTTAGTGTTGAAAAACCACTTTTCGCACTTGTGTTGGTGCAGGAAACCACTTTTGCACTTGTATTAGTGTGGAAAAACCACTTTTCGCACTTGTGTTAGTGTTGAAAAACCACTTTTCGCACTTGTGTTAGTGTTGAAAAACCACTTTTCGCACTTGTGTTAGTGTTGAAAAACCACTTTTCGCACTTGTGTTGGTGCAGGAAACCACTTTTGCACTTGCATTAGTGTGGAAAAACCACTTTTCGCACTTGTGTTAGTGTTGAAAAACCACTTTTCGCACTTGTGTTAGTGTTGAAAAACCACTTTTCGCACTTGTGTTAGTGTTGAAAAACCACTTTTCGCACCTGTGTTGGTGCAGGAAATCACTTTTGTACTTGTATTAGTGTGGAAAAAACACTTTTTGCACTTGTGATAATGTTGAAAAACCACTTTTCGCACTTGTGTTAGTGTTGAAAAACCACTTTTCGCACTTGTGTTGGTGCAGGAAACCACTTTTGCACTTGCATTAGTGTGGAAAAACCACTTTTCGCACTTGTGTTAGTGTTGAAAAACCACTTTTCGCACTTGTGTTAGTGTTGAAAAACCACTTTTCGCACTTGTGTTAGTGTTGAAAAACCACTTTTCGCACCTGTGTTGGTGCAGGAAACCACTTTTGTACTTGTATTAGTGTGGAAAAAACACTTTTTGCACTTGTGATAATGTTGAAAAACCACTTTTCGCACTTGTGTTAGTGTTGAAAAACCACTTTTCGCACTTGTGTTGGTGCAGGAAACCACTTTTGCACTTGTATTAGTGTGGAAAAACCACTTTTCGCACTTGTGTTAGTGTTGAAAAACCACTTTTCGCACTTGTGTTAGTGTTGAAAAACCACTTTTCACACTTGTGTTATTGTTGAAAAACCACTTTTCGCACTTGTGTTGGTGCAGGAAACCACTTTTGCACTTGTATTAGTGTGGAAAAAACACTTTTTGCACTTGTGATAGTGTTGAAAAACCACTTTTCGCACTTGTGTTAGTGTTGAAAAACCACTTTTCGCACTTGTGTTAGTGTTGAAAAACCACTTTTTGCACTTGTGTTAGTGTTGAAAAACCACTTTTCGCACTTGTGTTGGTGCAGGAAACCACTTTTGCACTTGTATTAGTGTGGAAAAAACACTTTTTGCACTTGTGATAGTGTTGAAAAACCACTTTTCGAACTTGTGTTAGTGTTGAAAAACCACTTTTCACACTTGTGTTGGTGCAGGAAACCACTTTTGCACTTGTATTAGTGTGGAAAAAACACTTTTTGCACTTGTGATAGTGTTGAAAAACAACTTTTTGCACTTGTGTTATTGTTGAAAAACCACTTTTCGCACTTGTGTTGGTGTTGAAAAACCACTTTTCGCATTTGTGTTGGTGCAGGAAACCACTTTTGCACTTGTATTAGTGTGGAAAAAACACTTTTTGCACTTGTGATAGTGTTGAAAAACCACTTTTCGCACTTGTGTTAGTGTTGAAAAACCACTTTTCGCACTTGTGTTAGTGTTGAAAAACCACTTTTTGCACTTGTGTTGGTGCAGGAAACCACTTTTGCACTTGTATTGGTGTGGAAAAAACACTTTTTGCAGTTGTGATAGTGTTGAAAAACCACTTTTCGCACTTGTGTTAGTGTTGAAAAACCACTTTTCACACTTGTGTTAGTGTTGAAAAACCACTTTTCGCACTTGTGTTGGTGCAGGAAACCACTTTTGCACTTGTATTAGTGTGGAAAAACCACTATTCGCACTTGTGTTAGTGTTGAAAAACCACTTTTCGCACTTGTGTTAGTGTTGAAAAACCACCTTTCGCACTTGTGTTGGTGCAGGAAACCACTTTTGCACTTGTATTAGTGTGGAAAAAACACTTTTTGCACTTGTGATAGTGTTGAAAAACCACTTTTCGCACTTGTGTTAGTGTTGAAAAACCACTTTTCGCACTTGTGTTAGTGTTGAAAAACCACTTTTCGCATTTGTGTTGGTGCAGGAAACCACTTTTGCACTTGTATTAGTGTGGAAAAAACACTTTTTGCACTTGTGATAGTGTTGAAAAACCACTTTTCGCACTTGCGTTAGTGTTGAAAAAACACTTTTCGCACGTGTGTTGGTGCAGGAAACCACTTTTGCACTTGTATTAGTGTGGAAAAACCACTTTTTGCACTTGTGTTAGTGTTGAAAAAACACTTTTCGCACTTGTGTTGGTGCAGGAAACCACTTTTGCACTTGTTTTAGTGTGGAAAAACCACTTTTCGCACTTGTGTTAGTGTTGAAAAACCACTTTTTGCACTTGTGTTGGTGCAGGAAACCACTTTTGCACTTGTATTGGTGTGGAAAAAACACTTTTTATACTTGTGTTAGTGTTGAAAAACCACTTTTCGCACTTGTGTTAGTGTTGAAAAACCACTTTTCGCACTTGTGTTAGTGTTGAAAAACCACTTTTCGCACTTGTGTTGGTGCAGGAAACCACTTTTGCACTTGTATTAGTGTGGAAAAACCACTTTTCGCACTTGTGTTAGTGTTGAAAAACCACTTTTTGCACTTGTGTTGGTGCAGGAAACCACTTTTGTACTTGTATTGGTGTGGAAAAAACACTTTTTGCACTTGTGTTAGTGTTGAAAAACCACTTTTCGCACTTGTGTTAGTGTTGAAAAACCACTTTTCGCACTTGTGTTAGTGTTGAAAAACCACTTTTCGCACTTGTGTTGGTGCAGGAAACCACTTTTGCACTTGTATTAGTGTGGAAAAACCACTTTTCGCACTTGTGTTAGTGTTGAAAAACCACTTTTCGCACTTGTGTTAGTGTTGAAAAACCACTTTTCGCACTTGTGTTGGTGCAGGAAACCACTTTTGCACTTGTATTAGTGTGGAAAAAACACTTTTTGCACTTGGAATAGTGTTGAAAAACCACTTTTCGCACTTGTGTTAGTGTTGAAATACCAATTTTCACACTTGTGTTAGTGTTGAAAAACCACTTTTCGCACTTGTTTGGTGCAGGAAACCACTTTTGCACTTGTATTAGTGTGGAAAAAGCACTTTTTGCACTTGTGATAGTGTTGAAAAACCACTTTTCGCACTTGTGTTAGTGTTGAAAAACCACTTTTCGCACTTGTGTTAGTGTTGAAAAACCACTTTTTGCACTTGTGTTAGTGTTGAAAAACCACTTTTCGCACTTGTGTTGGTGCAGGAAACCACTTTTGCACTTGTATTAGTGTGGAAAAAACACTTTTTGCACTTGGAATAGTGTTGAAAAACCACTTTTCGCACTTGTGTTAGTGTTGAAAAACCACTTTTCGCACTTGTGTTAGTGTTGAAAAACCACTTTTCGCACTTGTGTTGGTGCAGGAAACCACTTTTGCACTTGTATTAGTGTGGAAAAAGCACTTTTTGCACTTGTGATAGTGTTGAAAAACCACTTTTCGCACTTGTGTTAGTGTTGAAAAACCACTTTTCGCACTTGTGTTGGTGCAGGAAACCACTTTTGCACTTGTATTAGTGTGGAAAACCACTTTTCGCACTTGTGTTAGTGTTGAAAAACCACTTTTTGCACTTGTGTTAGTGTTGAAAAACCACTTTTCGCACTTGTGTTGGTGCAGGAAACCACTTTTGCACTTGTATTAGTGTGGCAAAAACACTTTTTGCACTTGTGATAGTGTTGAAAAACCACTTTTCGCACTTGTGTTAGTGTTGAAAAACCCCTTTTCGCACTTGTGTTGGTGCAGTAAACCACTTTTGCACTTGTATTAGTGTGGCAAAATCACTTTTCGCACTTGTGTTAGTGTTGAAAAACCACTTTTCGCACTTGTGTTAGTGTTGAAAAACCACTTTTCGCACTTGTGTTGGTGCAGGAAACCACTTTTGCACTTGTATTGGTGTTGAAAAACCACTTTTCGCACTTGTGTTAGTGTTGAAAAACCACTTTTCGCACTTGTGTTGGTGCAGGAAACCACTTTTGCACTTGTATTAGTGTGGAAAAACCACTTTTCGCACTTGTGTTAGTGTTGACAAACCACTTTTTGCACTTGTGTTAGTGTTGAAAAACCACTTTTCGCACTTGTGTTAGTGTTGAAAAACCACTTTTCGCACTTGTGTTCGTGCAGGAAACCACTTTTGCACTTGTATTAGTGTGGAAAAACCACTTTTCGCACTTGTGTTAGTGTTGAAAAACCACTTTTCGCACTTGTGTTAGTGTTGAAAAACCACTTTTCGCACTTGTGTTAGTGTTGAAAAACCACTTTTCGCACTTGTGTTGGTGCAGGAAACCACTTTTGCACTTGTATTAGTGTGGAAAAAACACTTTTTGCACTTGTGATAGTGTTGAAAAACCACTTTTCGCACTTGTGTTAGTGTTGAAAAACCACTTTTCGCACTTGTGTTAGTGTTGAAAAACCACTTTTCGCACTTGTGTTGGTGCAGGAAACCACTTTTGCACTTGTATTAGTGTGGAAAAACCACTTTTCGCACTTGTGTTAGTGTTGAAAAACCACTTTTCGCACTTGTGTTAGTGTTGAAAAACCACTTTTCGCACTTGTGTTAGTGTTGAAAAACCACTTTTCGCACTTGTGTTGGTGCAGGAAACCACTTTTGCACTTGCATTAGTGTGGAAAAACCACTTTTCGCACTTGTGTTAGTGTTGAAAAACCACTTTTCGCACTTGTGTTAGTGTTGAAAAACCACTTTTCGCACTTGTGTTAGTGTTGAAAAACCACTTTTCGCACCTGTGTTGGTGCAGGAAATCACTTTTGTACTTGTATTAGTGTGGAAAAAACACTTTTTGCACTTGTGATAATGTTGAAAAACCACTTTTCGCACTTGTGTTAGTGTTGAAAAACCACTTTTCGCACTTGTGTTGGTGCAGGAAACCACTTTTGCACTTGTATTAGTGTGGAAAAACCACTTTTCGCACTTGTGTTAGTGTTGAAAAACCACTTTTCGCACTTGTGTTAGTGTTGAAAAACCACTTTTCACACTTGTGTTATTGTTGAAAAACCACTTTTCGCACTTGTGTTGGTGCAGGAAACCACTTTTGCACTTGTATTAGTGTGGAAAAAACACTTTTTGCACTTGTGATAGTGTTGAAAAACCACTTTTCGCACTTGTGTTAGTGTTGAAAAACCACTTTTCGCACTTGTGTTAGTGTTGAAAAACCACTTTTTGCACTTGTGTTAGTGTTGAAAAACCACTTTTCGCACTTGTGTTGGTGCAGGAAACCACTTTTGCACTTGTATTAGTGTGGAAAAAAACACTTTTTGCACTTGTGATAGTGTTGAAAAACCACTTTTCGAACTTGTGTTAGTGTTGAAAAAACCAGTTTTCACACTTGTGTTGGTGCAGGAAACCACTTTTGCACTTGTATTAGTGTGGAAAAAACACTTTTTGCACTTGTGATAGTGTTTGAAAAACAACTTTTTGCACTTGTGTTATTGTTGAAAAACCACTTTTCGCACTTGTGTTGGTGTTGAAAAACCACTTTTCGCATTTGTGTTGGTGCAGGAAACCACTTTTGCACTTGTATTAGTGTGGAAAAAAACACTTTTTGCACTTGTGATAGTGTTGAAAAAACCACTTTTCGCACTTGTGTTAGTGTTGAAAAACCACTTTTCGCACTTGTGTTAGTGTTGAAAAAACCACTTTTTGCACTTGTGTTGGTGCAGGAAAACCACTTTTGCACTTGTATTGGTGTGGAAAAAACACTTTTTGCAGTTGTGATAGTGTTGAAAAACCACTTTTCGCACTTGTGTTAGTGTTGAAAAAACCACTTTTCACACTTGTGTTAGTGTTGAAAAACCACTTTTCGCACTTGTGTTGGTGCAGGAAACCACTTTTGCACTTGTATTAGTGTGGAAAAACCACTATTCGCACTTGTGTTAGTGTTGAAAAACCACTTTTCGCACTTGTACTAGTGTTGAAAAACCACCTTTCGCACTTGTGTTGGTGCAGGAAACCACTTTTGCACTTGTATTAGTGTGGAAAAAAACACTTTTTGCACTTGTGATAGTGTTGAAAAAACCACTTTTCGCACTTGTGTTAGTGTTGAAAAACCACTTTTCGCACTTGTGTTAGTGTTGAAAAACCACTTTTCGCATTTGTGTTGGTGCAGGAAACCACTTTTGCACTTGTATTAGTGTGGAAAAAACACTTTTTGCACTTGTGATAGTGTTGAAAAACCACTTTTCGCACTTGCGTTAGTGTTGAAAAAACACTTTTCGCACGTGTGTTGGTGCAGGAAACCACTTTTGCACTTGTATTAGTGTGGAAAAACCACTTTTTGCACTTGTGTTAGTGTTGAAAAAAACACTTTTCGCACTTGTGTTGGTGCAGGAAACCACTTTTGCACTTGTATTAGTGTGGAAAAACCACTTTTCGCACTTGTGTTAGTGTTGAAAAAACCACTTTTTGCACTTGTGTTGGTGCAGGAAACCACTTTTGCACTTGTATTGGTGTGGAAAAAAACACTTTTTATACTTGTGTTAGTGTTGAAAAACCACTTTTCGCACTTGTGTTAGTGTTGAAAAACCACTTTTCGCACTTGTGTTAGTGTTGAAAAAACCACTTTTCGCACTTGTGTTGGTGCAGGAAACCACTTTTGCACTTGTATTAGTGTGGAAAAACCACTTTTCGCACTTGTGTTAGTGTTGAAAAAACCACTTTTTGCACTTGTGTTGGTGCAGGAAACCACTTTTGCACTTGTATTGGTGTGGAAAAAACACTTTTTTGCACTTGTGTTAGTGTTGAAAAACCACTTTTCGCACTTGTGTTAGTGTTGAAAAACCACTTTTCGCACTTGTGTTAGTGTTGAAAAACCACTTTTCGCACTTGTGTTGGTGCAGGAAACCACTTTTGCACTTGTATTAGAGTGGAAAAACCACTTTTCGCACTTGTGTTAGTGTTGAAAAACCACTTTTCGCACTTGTGTTAGTGTTGAAAAACCACTTTTCGCACTTGTGTTGGTGCAGGAAACCACTTTTGCACTTGTATTAGTGTGGAAAAAACACTTTTTGCACTTGGAATAGTGTTGAAAAACCACTTTTCGCACTTGTGTTAGTGTTGAAATACCAATTTTCACACTTGTGTTAGTGTTGAAAAACCACTTTTCGCACTTGTGTTGGTGCAGGAAACCACTTTTGCACTTGTATTAGTGTGGAAAAAGCACTTTTTGCACTTGTGATAGTGTTGAAAAACCACTTTTCGCACTTGTGTTAGTGTTGAAAAACCACTTTTCGCACGTGTGTTGGTGCAGGACACCACTTTTGAACTTGTATTAGTGTGGAAAAACCACTTTTCGCACTTGTGTTAGTGTTGAAAAACCACTTTTTGCACTTGTGTTAGTGTTGAAAAACCACTTTTCGCACTTGTGTTGGTGCAGGAAACCACTTTTGTACTTGTATTAGTGTGGAAAAAACACTTTTTGCACTTGTGATAGTGTTGAAAAACCACTTTTCGCACTTGTGTTAGTGTTGAAAAACCCCTTTTCGCACTTGTGTTGGTGCAGGAAACCACTTTTGCACTTGTATTAGTGTGGCAAAATCACTTTTCGCACTTGTGTTAGTGTTGAAAAACGACTTTTCGCACTTGTGTTAGTGTTGAAAAACCACTTTTCGCACTTGTGTTGGTGCAGGAAACCACTTTTGCACTTGTATTGGTGTTGAAAAACCACTTTTCGCACTTGTGTTAGTGTTGAAAAACCACTTTTCGCACTTGTGTTAGTGTTGAAAAACCCCTTTTCGCACTTGTGTTGGTGCAGGAAACCACTTTTGCACTTGTATTAGTGTGGAAAAACCACTTTTCGCACTTGTGTTAGTGTTGACAAACCACTTTTCGCACTTGTGTTAGTGTTGAAAAACCACTTTTCGCACTTGTGTTGGTGCAGGAAACCACTTTTGCACTTGTATTAGTGTGGAAAAACCACTTTTCGCACTTGTGTTAGTGTTGAAAAACCACTTTTCGCACTTGTGTTAGTGTTGAAAAACCACTTTTCGCACTTGTGTTAGTGTTGAAAAACCACTTTTCGCACTTGTGTTGGTGCAGGAAACCACTTTTGCACTTGTATTAGTGTGGAAAAAACACTTTTTGCACTTGTGATAGTGTTGAAAAAACCACTTTTCGCACTTGTGTTGGTGTTGAAAAACCACTTTTCGCACTTGTGTTAGTGTTGAAAAACCACTTTTCGCACTTGTGTTGGTGCAGGAAACCACTTTTGCACTTGTATTAGTGTGGAAAAACCACTTTTCGCACTTGTGTTAGTGTTGAAAAACCACTTTTCGCACTTGTGTTAGTGTTGAAAAACCACTTTTCGCACTTGTGTTAGTGTTGAAAAACCACTTTTCACACTTGTGTTGGTGCAGGAAAACCACTTTTGCACTTGCATTATTGTGTAAAAAACCACTTTTCGCACTTGTGTTAGTGTTGAAAAACCACTTTTCGCACTTGTGTTAGTGTTGAAAAACCACTTTTCGCACTTGTGTTGGTGCAGGAAACCACTTTTGTACTTGTATTAGCGTGGAAAAAACACTTTTTGCACTTGTGATAATGTTGAAAAACTACTTTTCGCACTTGTGTTAGTGTTGAAAAACCACTTTTCGCACTTGTGTTAGTGTTGAAAAACCACTTTTCGCACTTGTGTTAGTGTTGAAAAACCACTTTTTGCACTTGTGTTAGTGTTGAAAAACCACTTTTCGCACTTGTGTTGGTGCAGGAAACCACTTTTGCACTTGTATTAGTGTGGAAAAAAACACTTTTTGCACTTGTGATAGTGTTGAAAAACCACTTTTCGCACTTGTGTTAGTGTTGAAAAACCACTTTTCGCACTTGTGTTGGTGCAGGGAAACCACTTTTGCACTTGTATTAGTGTGGCAAAAAACACTTTTTGCACTTGTGATAGTGTTGAAAAACCACTTTTCGCACTTGTGTTAGTGTTGAAAAACCACTTTTCGCACTTGTGTTAGTGTTGAAAAAACCACTTTTCGCATTTGTGTTGGTGCAGGAAACCACTTTTGCACTTGTAGTAGTGTGGAAAAAACACTTTTTGCACTTGTGATAGTGTTGAAAAACCACTTTTCGCACTTGTGTTAGTGTTGAAAAACCACTTTTCGCACTTGTGTTAGTGTTGAAAAACCACTTTTCGCACTTGTGTTAGTGTTGAAAAACCACTTTTCGCATTTGTGTTGGTGCAGGAAACCACTTTTGCACTTGTATTAGTGTGGAAAAAACACTTTTTGCACTTGTGATAGTGTTGAAAAACCACTTTTCGCACTTGTGTTGGGTGCAGGAAACCACTTTTGCACTTGTATTAGTGTGGAAAAACACTTTTTGCACTTGTGATAGTGTTGAAAAACCACTTTTCGCACTTGTGTTGGTGTTGAAAAACCACTTTTCGCACTTGTGTTGGTGCAGGAAACCACTTTTGCACTTGTATTAGTGTGGAAAAAACACTTTTTGCACTTGTGATAGTGTTGAAAAACCACTTTTCGCACTTGTGTTGGTGTTGAAAAACCACTTTTCGCACTTGTGTTAGTGTTGAAAAAACCACTTTTCGCACTTGTGTTGGTGCAGGAAACCACTTTTGCACTTGTATTAGTGTGGAAAAACCACTTTTCGCACTTGTGTTAGTGTTGAAAAACCACTTTTCGCACTTGTGTTAGTGTTGAAAAACCACTTTTCGCACTTGTGTTAGTGTTGAAAAACCACTTTTCACACTTGTGTTGGTGCAGGAAAACCACTTTTGCACTTGCATTAGTGTGTAAAAAACCACTTTTCGCACTTGTGTTAGTGTTGAAAAACCACTTTTCGCACTTGTGTTAGTGTTGAAAAACCACTTTTCGCACTTGTGTTGGTGCAGGAAAACCACTTTTGTACTTGTATTAGCGTGGAAAAAACACTTTTTGAACTTGTGATAATGTTGAAAAACTACTTTTCGCACTTGTGTTAGTGTTGAAAAACCACTTTTTCGCACTTGTGTTAGTGTTGAAAAACCACTTTTCGCACTTGTGTTAGTGTTGAAAAACCACTTTTTGCACTTGTGTTAGTGTTGAAAAACCACTTTTCGCACTTGTGTTGGTGCAGGAAACCACTTTTGCACTTGTATTAGTGTGGAAAAAACACTTTTTGCACTTGTGATAGTGTTGAAAAACCACTTTTCGCACTTGTGTTAGTGTTGAAAAACCACTTTTCGCACTTGTGTTGGTGCAGGAAACCACTTTTGCACTTGTATTAGTGTGGCAAAAAAACACTTTTTTGCACTTGTGATAGTGTTGAAAAACCACTTTTCGCACTTGTGTTAGTGTTGAAAAACCACTTTTCGCACTTGTGTTAGTGTTGAAAAACCACTTTTCGCATTTGTGTTGGTGCAGGAAACCACTTTTGCACTTGTAGTAGTGTGGAAAAAACACTTTTTTGCACTTGTGATAGTGTTGAAAAACCACTTTTCGCACTTGTGTTAGTGTTGAAAAACCACTTTTCGCACTTGTGTTAGTGTTGAAAAACCACTTTTCGCACTTGTGTTAGTGTTGAAAAACCACTTTTTGCACTTGTGTTGGTGCAGGAAACCACTTTTGCACTTGTATTGGTGTGGAAAAAAACACTTTTTGCACTTGTGTTAGTGTTGAAAAACCACTTTTCGCACTTGTGTTAGTGTTGAAAAACCCACTTTTCGCACTTGTGTTAGTGTTTGAAAAACCACTTTTCGCACTTGTGTTGGTGCAGGAAACCACTTTTGCACTTGTATTAGTGTGGAAAAAACACTTTTTGCACTTGTGATAGTGTTTGAAAAACCACTTTTCGCACTTGTGTTAGTGTTGAAAAACCACTTTTTGCACTTGTGTTAGTGTTGAAAAACCACTTTTCGCACTTGTGTTGGTGCAGGAAACCACTTTTGCACTTGTATTAGTGTGGAAAAAGCACTTTTTGCAGTTGTGATAGTGTTGAAAAACCACTTTTCGCACTTGTGTTAGTGTTGAAAAAACCACTTTTCGCACTTGTGTTAGTGTTGAAAAACCACTTTTCGCACTTGTGTTGGTGCAGGAAACCACTTTTGCACTTGTATTAGTGTGGAAAAAACCACGATTCGCACTTGTGTTAGTGTTGAAAAACCACTTTTCACACTTGTGTTAGTGTTGAAAAACCACCTTTCGCACTTGTGTTGGTGCAGGAAACCACTTTTGCACTTGTATTAGTGTGGAAAAAAACACTTTTGCACTTGTGATAGTGTTGAAAAACCACTTTTCGCACTTGTGTTAGTGTTGAAAAAACCACTTTTCGCACTTGTGTTAGTGTTGAAAAACCACTTTTCGCATTTGTGTTGGTGCAGGAAACCACTTTTGCACTTGTATTAGTGTGGAAAAAAACACTTTTTGCACTTGTGAATAGTGTTGAAAAACCACTTTTCGCACTTGTGTTAGTGTTGAAAAACCACTTTTCGCACTTGTGTTAGTGTTGAAAAACCCACTTTTCGCACTTGTGTTAGTGTTGAAAAACCACTTTTTCGCACTTGTGTTGGTGCAGGAAACCACTTTTGCACTTGCATTAGTGTGGAAAAAACCACTTTTCGCACTTGTGTTAGTGTTGAAAAACCACTTTTCGCACTTGTGTTAGTGTTGAAAAACCACTTTTCGCACTTGTGTTAGTGTTGAAAAACCACTTTTCGCACCTGTGTTGGTGCAGGAAACCACTTTTGTACTTGTATTAGTGTGGAAAAAACACTTTTTGCACTTGTGATAATGTTGAAAAACCACTTTTCGCACTTGTGTTAGTGTTGAAAAACCACTTTTCGCACTTGTGTTGGTGCAGGAAACCACTTTTGCACTTGTATTAGTGTGGAAAAACCACTTTTCGCACTTGTGTTAGTGTTGAAAAACCACTTTTCGCACTTGTGTTAGTGTTGAAAAACCACTTTTCACACTTGTGTTATTGTTGAAAAACCACTTTTCGCACTTGTGTTGGTGCAGGAAACCACTTTTGCACTTGTATTAGTGTGGAAAAAACACTTTTTGCACTTGTGATAGTGTTGAAAAACCACTTTTCGCACTTGTGTTAGTGTTGAAAAACCACTTTTCGCACTTGTGTTAGTGTTGAAAAACCACTTTTTGCACTTGTGTTAGTGTTGAAAAACCACTTTTCGCACTTGTGTTGGTGCAGGAAACCACTTTTGCACTTGTATTAGTGTGGAAAAAAACACTTTTTGCACTTGTGATAGTGTTGAAAAACCACTTTTCGAACTTGTGTTAGTGTTGAAAAACCACTTTTCACACTTGTGTTGGTGCAGGAAACCACTTTTGCACTTGTATTAGTGTGGAAAAAACACTTTTTGCACTTGTGATAGTGTTGAAAAACAACTTTTTGCACTTGTGTTATTGTTGAAAAACCACTTTTCGCACTTGTGTTGGTGTTGAAAAACCACTTTTCGCATTTGTGTTGGTGCAGGAAACCACTTTTGCACTTGTATTAGTGTGGAAAAAACACTTTTTGCACTTGTGATAGTGTTGAAAAACCACTTTTCGCACTTGTGTTAGTGTTGAAAAACCACTTTTCGCACTTGTGTTAGTGTTGAAAAACCACTTTTTGCACTTGTGTTGGTGCAGGAAACCACTTTTGCACTTGTATTGGTGTGGAAAAAACACTTTTTGCAGTTGTGATAGTGTTGAAAAACCACTTTTCGCACTTGTGTTAGTGTTGAAAAACCACTTTTCACACTTGTGTTAGTGTTGAAAAACCACTTTTCGCACTTGTGTTGGTGCAGGAAACCACTTTTGCACTTGTATTAGTGTGGAAAAACCACTATTCGCACTTGTGTTAGTGTTCGCACTTGTGTTGGTGCAGGAAACCACTTTTGCACTTGTATTAGTGTGGAAAAAACACTTTTTGCACTTGTGATAGTGTTGAAAAACCACTTTTCGCACTTGTGTTAGTGTTGAAAAACCACTTTTCGCACTTGTGTTAGTGTTGAAAAACCACTTTTCGCATTTGTGTTGGTGCAGGAAACCACTTTTGCACTTGTATTAGTGTGGAAAAAACACTTTTTGCACTTGTGATAGTGTTGAAAAACCACTTTTCGCACTTGCGTTAGTGTTGAAAAAACACTTTTCGCACGTGTGTTGGTGCAGGAAACCACTTTTGCACTTGTATTAGTGTGGAAAAACCACTTTTTGCACTTGTGTTAGTGTTGAAAAAACACTTTTCGCACTTGTGTTGGTGCAGGAAACCACTTTTGCACTTGTATTAGTGTGGAAAAACCACTTTTCGCACTTGTGTTAGTGTTGAAAAACCACTTTTTGCACTTGTGTTGGTGCAGGAAACCACTTTTGCACTTGTATTGGTGTGGAAAAAACACTTTTTATACTTGTGTTAGTGTTGAAAAACCACTTTTCGCACTTGTGTTAGTGTTGAAAAACCACTTTTCGCACTTGTGTTAGTGTTGAAAAACCACTTTTCGCACTTGTGTTGGTGCAGGAAACCACTTTTGCACTTGTATTAGTGTGGAAAAACCACTTTTCGCACTTGTGTTAGTGTTGAAAAACCACTTTTTGCACTTGTGTTGGTGCAGGAAACCACTTTTGCACTTGTATTGGTGTGGAAAAAACACTTTTTGCACTTGTGTTAGTGTTGAAAAACCACTTTTCGCACTTGTGTTAGTGTTGAAAAACCACTTTTCGCACTTGTGTTAGTGTTGAAAAACCACTTTTCGCACTTGTGTTGGTGCAGGAAACCACTTTTGCACTTGTATTAGTGTGGAAAAACCACTTTTCGCACTTGTGTTAGTGTTGAAAAACCACTTTTCGCACTTGTGTTAGTGTTGAAAAACCACTTTTCGCACTTGTGTTGGTGCAGGAAACCACTTTTGCACTTGTATTAGTGTGGAAAAAACACTTTTTGCACTTGGAATAGTGTTGAAAAACCACTTTTCGCACTTGTGTTAGTGTTGAAATACCAATTTTCACACTTGTGTTAGTGTTGAAAAACCACTTTTCGCACTTGTGTTGGTGCAGGAAACCACTTTTGCACTTGTATTAGTGTGGAAAAAGCACTTTTTGCACTTGTGATAGTGTTGAAAAACCACTTTTCGCACTTGTGTTAGTGTTGAAAAACCACTTTTCGCACGTGTGTTGGTGCAGGACACCACTTTTGAACTTGTACTAGTGTGGAAAAACCACTTTTCGCACTTGTGTTAGTGTTGAAAAATCACTTTTTGCACTTGTGTTAGTGTTGAAAAACCACTTTTCGCACTTGTGTTGGTGCAGGAAACCACTTTTGTACTTGTATTAGTGTGGAAAAAACACTTTTTGCACTTGTGATAGTGTTGAAAAACCACTTTTCGCACTTGTGTTAGTGTTGAAAAACCCCTTTTCGCACTTGTGTTGGTGCAGGAAACCACTTTTGCACTTGTATTAGTGTGGCAAAATCACTTTTCGCACTTGTGTTAGTGTTGAAAAACCACTTTTCGCACTTGTGTTAGTGTTGAAAAACCACTTTTCGCACTTGTGTTGGTGCAGGAAACCACTTTTGCACTTGTATTGGTGTTGAAAAACCACTTTTCGCACTTGTGTTAGTGTTGAAAAACCACTTTTCGCACTTGTGTTAGTGTTGAAAAACCCCTTTTCGCACTTGTGTTGGTGCAGGAAACCACTTTTGCACTTGTATTAGTGTGGAAAAACCACTTTTCGCACTTGTGTTAGTGTTGACAAACCACTTTTCGCACTTGTGTTAGTGTTGAAAAACCACTTTTCGCACTTGTGTTGGTGCAGGAAACCACTTTTGCACTTGTATTAGTGTGGATAAACCACTTTTCGCACTTGTGTCAGTGTTGAAAAACCACTTTTCGCACTTGTGTTAGTGTTGAAAAACCACTTTTCGCACTTGTGTTAGTGTTGAAAAACCACTTTTCGCACTTGTGTTGGTGCAGGAAACCACTTTTGCACTTGTATTAGTGTGGAAAAAACACTTTTTGCACTTGTGATAGTGTTGAAAAACCACTTTTCGCACTTGTGTTGGTGTTGAAAAACCACTTTTCGCACTTGTGTTAGTGTTGAAAAACCACTTTTCGCACTTGTGTTGGTGCAGGAAACCACTTTTGCACTTGTATTAGTGTGGAAAAACCACTTTTCGCACTTGTGTTAGTGTTGAAAAACCACTTTTCGCACTTGTGTTAGTGTTGAAAAACCACTTTTCGCACTTGTGTTAGTGTTGAAAAACCACTTTTCACACTTGTGTTGGTGCAGGAAAACCACTTTTGCACTTGCATTAGTGTGTAAAAAACCACTTTTCGCACTTGTGTTAGTGTTGAAAAACCACTTTTCGCACTTGTGTTAGTGTTGAAAAACCACTTTTCGCACTTGTGTTGGTGCAGGAAACCACTTTTGTACTTGTATTAGCGTGGAAAAAACACTTTTTGCACTTGTGATAATGTTGAAAAACTACTTTTCGCACTTGTGTTAGTGTTGAAAAACCACTTTTCGCACTTGTGTTAGTGTTGAAAAACCACTTTTCGCACTTGTGTTAGTGTTGAAAAACCACTTTTTGCACTTGTGTTAGTGTTGAAAAACCACTTTTCGCACTTGTGTTGGTGCAGGAAACCACTTTTGCACTTGTATTAGTGTGGAAAAAACACTTTTTGCACTTGTGATAGTGTTGAAAAACCACTTTTCGCACTTGTGTTAGTGTTGAAAAACCACTTTTCACACTTGTGTTGGTGCAGGAAACCACTTTTGCACTTGTATTAGTGTGGCAAAAAACACTTTTTGCACTTGTGATAGTGTTGAAAAACCACTTTTCGCACTTGTGTTAGTGTTGAAAAACCACTTTTTGCACTTGTGTTAGTGTTGAAAAACCACTTTTCGCATTTGTGTTGGTGCAGGAAACCACTTTTGCACTTGTATTAGTGTGGAAAAAACACTTTTTGCACTTGTGATAGTGTTGAAAAACCACTTTTCGCACTTGTGTTAGTGTTGAAAAACCACTTTTCGCACTTGTGTTAGTGTTGAAAAACCACTTTTCGCACTTGTGTTAGTGTTGAAAAACCACTTTTTGCACTTGTGTTGGTGCAGGAAACCACTTTTGCACTTGTATTGGTGTGGAAAAAACACTTTTTGCACTTGTGTTAGTGTTGAAAAACCACTTTTCGCACTTGTGTTAGTGTTGAAAAACCACTTTTCGCACTTGTGTTAGTGTTGAAAAACCACTTTTCGCACTTGTGTTGGTGCAGGAAACCACTTTTGCACTTGTATTAGTGTGGAAAAAACACTTTTTGCACTTGTGATAGTGTTGAAAAACCACTTTTCGCACTTGTGTTAGTGTTGAAAAACCACTTTTTGCACTTGTGTTAGTGTTGAAAAACCACTTTTCGCACTTGTGTTGGTGCAGGAAACCACTTTTGCACTTGTATTAGTGTGGAAAAAGCACTTTTTGCAGTTGTGATAGTGTTGAAAAACCACTTTTCGCACTTGTGTTAGTGTTGAAAAACCACTTTTCGCACTTGTGTTAGTGTTGAAAAACCACTTTTCGCACTTGTGTTGGTGCAGGAAACCACTTTTGCACTTGTATTAGTGTGGAAAAACCACGATTCGCACTTGTGTTAGTGTTGAAAAACCACTTTTCACACTTGTGTTAGTGTTGAAAAACCACCTTTCGCACTTGTGTTGGTGCAGGAAACCACTTTTGCACTTGTATTAGTGTGGAAAAAACACTTTTTGCACTTGTGATAGTGTTGAAAAACCACTTTTCGCACTTGTGTTAGTGTTGAAAAACCACTTTTCGCACTTGTGTTAGTGTTGAAAAACCACTTTTCGCATTTGTGTTGGTGCAGGAAACCACTTTTGCACTTGTATTAGTGTGGAAAAAACACTTTTTGCACTTGTGAATAGTGTTGAAAAACCACTTTTCGCACTTGTGTTAGTGTTGAAAAACCACTTTTCGCACTTGTGTTAGTGTTGAAAAACCACTTTTCGCACTTGTGTTGGTGCAGGAAACCACTTTTGCACTTGTATTAGTGTGGAAAAAACACTTTTTGCACTTGGAATAGTGTTGAAAAACCACTTTTCGCACTTGTGTTAGTGTTGAAAAACCAATTTTCGCACTTGTGTTAGTGTTGAAAAACCACTTTTCGCACTTGTGTTGGTGCAGGAAACCACTTTTGCACTTGTATTAGTGTGGAAAAACCACTTTTCACACTTGTGTTAGTGTTGAAAAACCACTTTTCGCACTTGTGTTGGTGCAGGAAACCACTTTTGCACTTGTATTAGTGTGGAAAAAACACTTTTTGCACTTGTGATAGTGTTGAAAAACCACTTTTCGCACTTGTGTTAGTGTTGAAAAACCACTTTTCGCACTTGTGTTAGTGTTGAAAAACCACTTTTCGCACTTGTGTTGGTGCAGGAAACCACTTTTGCACTTGTATTAGTGTGGAAAAACCACTTTTCGCACTTGTGTTAGTGTTGAAAAACCACTTTTCGCACTTGTGTTAGTGTTGAAAAACCACTTTTCGCACTTGTGTTAGTGTTGAAAAACCACTTTTCGCACTTGTGTTGGTGCAGGAAAACCACTTTTGCACTTGTATTAGTGTGGAAAAACCACGATTCGCACTTGTGTTAGTGTTGAAAAACCACTTTTCACACTTGTGTTAGTGTTGAAAAACCACCTTTCGCACTTGTGTTGGTGCAGGAAACCACTTTTGCACTTGTATTAGTGTGGAAAAAACACTTTTTGCACTTGTGATAGTGTTGAAAAACCACTTTTCGCACTTGTGTTAGTGTTGAAAAACCACTTTTCGCACTTGTGTTAGTGTTGAAAAACCACTTTTCGCATTTGTGTTGGTGCAGGAAACCACTTTTGCACTTGTATTAGTGTGGAAAAAACACTTTTTGCACTTGTGATAGTGTTGAAAAACCACTTTTCGCACTTGAGTTAGTGTTGAAAAACCACTTTTCGCACTTGTGTTAGTGTTGAAAAACCACTTTTCGCACTTGTGTTGGTGCAGGAAACCACTTTTGCACTTGTATTAGTGTGGAAAAAACACTTTTTGCACTTGGAATAGTGTTGAAAAACCACTTTTCGCAATTGTGTTAGTGTTGAAAAACCAATTTTCGCACTTGTGTTAGTGTTGAAAAACCACTTTTCGCACTTGTGTTGGTGAAGGAAACCACTTTTGCACTTGTATTAGTGTGGAAAAACCACTTTTCGCACTTGTGTTAGTGTTGAAAAACCACTTTTCGCACTTGTGTTGGTGCAGGAAACCACTTTTGCACTTGTATTAGTGTGGAAAAAACACTTTTTGCACTTGTGATAGTGTTGAAAAACCACTTTTCGCACTTGTGTTAGTGTTGAAAAACCACTTTTTGCACTTGTGTTAGTGTTGAAAAACCACTTTTCGCACTTGTGTTGGTGCAGGAAACCACTTTTGCACTTGTATTAGTGTGGAAAAACCACTTTTCGCATTTGTGTTAGTGTTGAAAAACCACTTTTCGCACTTGTGTTAGTGTTGAAAAACCACTTTTCGCACTTGTGTTAGTGTTGAAAAACCACTTTTCGCACTTGTGTTGGTGCAGGAAAACCACTTTTGCACTTGCATTAGTGTGGAAAAAACCACTTTTCGCACTTGTGTTAGTGTTGAAAAACCACTTTTCGCACTTGTGTTAGTGTTGAAAAACCACTTTTCGCACTTGTGTTGGTGCAGGAAACCACTTTTGTACTTGTATTAGCATGGAAAAAACACTTTTTGCACTTGTGATAATGTTGAAAAACTACTTTTCGCACTTGTGTTAGTGTTGAAAAACCACTTCTCGCACTTGTGTTGGTGCAGGAAACCACTTTTGCACTTGTATTAGTGTGGAAAAACCACTTTTCGCACTTGTGTTAGTGTTGAAAAACCACTTTTCACACTTGTGTTAGTGTTGAAAAACCACTTTTCACACTTGTGTTAGTGTTGAAAAACCACTTTTCGCACTTGTGTTGGTGCAGGAAACCACTTTTGCACTTGTATTAGTGTGGAAAAAACACTTTTTGCACTTGTGATAGTGTTGAAAAACCACTTTTCGCACTTGTGTTAGTGTTGAAAAACCACTTTTCGCACTTGTGTTAGTGTTGAAAAACCACTTTTTGCACTTGTGTTAGTGTTGAAAAACCACTTTTCGCACTTGTGTTGGTGCAGGAAACCACTTTTGCACTTGTATTAGTGTGGAAAAAACACTTTTTGCACTTGTGATAGTGTTGAAAAACCACTTTTCGCACTTGTGTTAGTGTTGAAAAACCACTTTTCGCACTTGTGTTGGTGCAGGAAACCACTTTTGCACTTGTATTAGTGTGGAAAAAAACACTTTTTGCACTTGTGATAGTGTTGAAAAACCACTTTTCGCACTTGTGTTAGTG